>NC_055979.1:1847081-1949581 GCF_018492685.1 Alosa sapidissima | reverse complement strand
ACCCTTCTCTTCTATGCATGCAATAACCCAGTCTGACGTCATTAGCCTAGCATAGCATCATTTGGTAACACTTTAGAATGAGAAATGGCAGTAATGCATTAATAACCAAAGGATTATGTAATTATTGACTAATGGTTTACAAATAATGCACAACTTACTTAACATGGCATTTTGTAATAATTTACCAACATATCTAAATGTTTATTCATAATTAGTTCATCATTAACTTAAGTATTATAAAGGCATTATACTACTATTAGTTATTCTAAGTTGTTTTTAAAGCTCTTAATGGCCAGGCCCCTAGTTACATCACTGACCTCATGCATCTACACCAAGTCCCCAGGTCTCTCAGATCTGCTGACAAAGCTCTCCTCCAAGTGCCCCGGTCAAGGCTCAAACAAAAAGGTGAAAGTCTTTGCAGTTGCAGTGCCACGGCTGTGGAACCAACTGCCCCTGGACATTAAACATGCTCCCTCCATCTGTGTTTTTAAGTCTAGGCTCAAACCCCACCTTTGTACCTTATCCTCCCCAGCTCCCTAACCCTCTGTCTGTTGCCCTGTCTGTAACTCTGTACATGTCTCCTGTTGTTGTTGCTGTTGAGTCATTGTTGCTGCTGATCTGTGTCTGTCTGCTGGCGCTGGTCTCAGACTGTAATTAATTGTTTACCTATTTTTACTTTTTTTGTTTGTTTCATTATTTTATTTTGTACAGCACGTTGGTCAGTGAAAGCTGTGTTGAAATGTGCTCTAGAAATAGATTGTACTTACTTACTTACTGAAGTGTTACCTATAATTCACAGGATGTGGGTTACACCAGTTAGTCGAGCCTATAACTAAAAGGGAGCTACAGTATAAGCTGACTGCTGTAAGCCTATAGTATATATAGTGTAGTCTTTTAAAGCTTACAAAGCCAGCATAATTTACCTCATACTCAATAACACAAAGCTAGTTGAGCTACTAAAGAGATGGGACAATCAATTTCTTAACGTTCTCAATGTGCAAGACAGAGAAGACTTGTCTTAACATGTTTTTTGTAAGATATGAGAAAAACATGAATATTATTTAATGACTCTTCAGTAAAATAACAGTGACCAATTGAATAATTAACAAGAATGTCATTCAAAGTGTGATTTGATAATTTCATGGACACCTTTCCACTGGTACTATGTGCATGGCTGTGTTTTGCACAAAACCCATGAAAGACAATCCCTGACAGAAGAGATTGATAAATGATTGGTGTGTTCAAGCAAATACTTCCGGGCTTGATTTTTTATAACATAAATTGAATTTCAGGCTCCAATGAGATGTCAATGCTAAAATGTTGCTGTCAGAATGAGAGAACATGCACCCTGCCTTTTCCCTGCAAGCAATTCTACATGTCACCTCATCCATCATTCAAACAAACTCACACACACAAACACACACACACACACACACACACACACACACACACACACACACACACAAAGAGAGAGAGAGAGAGAGAGAGAGAGAGAGAGAGAGAGAGAGAGAGAGAGAGAGAGAATGACTTTTAGAACCCTCACCAGGTTCTAACTGATAGTCAACAAAACTATGATGGCAATGTAGCACCAGTTGTCTTAAATTGAGACTCAATCTCTATCAGAATTGAATTTGAATTTTCAGCATGGAATGACACTCACTAAAGAGTGACTAGAGTTATACTGTAGCATTAACTTTGTGGTAAAATGTAGCTCTACAACCTGCTGGTTTAATTAGGTTAGATAGTGAGGTCAGCATGGTTTTGACTGCTACTTTGAATTTCATAAAGTTCCTTCTAAAGAAGCAAACTTAGTGGGGAGGACACTTACCCAACAGTTAGAACATCTTTATGAGTATGAACAGGTAATCCCTGTGCTGTTCTCCTTTTGTGGTGAGTAGCCTAAAGTTTTTGCGTGTTTGATGGCAGATAATAACAGGTTTCTTCATTTGCTGGGTCTGTCAAGAAAAGGCAAAGCCTTGATTACCTCTTCGCTCCTCAGAGCAAGTACAGCCTGCTGCACATTTCACAATTGAGCAAAATATACTAAAAATACCCCACATCTCATGATTTCCCCAAATCATGTTGCACTTAGGCCCAATCTTGTCTATTAATATAACTTATTATAAACTATGTTTAATTCAGCAATATGGAGGATTACCATTCCCTCATGACAGTAAGCACTTCATGTTTTTTTTTTTGTCGAATCCATCACTGTACACGTTGAGTGGGGAAGCCGCCGCACTCTTTGGCAGCTTTAAACTTGTGAAAGTGGCAAACTACACAGAGCTCTCAAACAGAGGACCTCCCTGTAGGCCCAGGAGACTATTTCAATAAAACTCAATGGAAGCCCATATACTGAGTGAGTGCTGCATTAAAACCATACAAAAGCACACAGCTATTTGAGCACATTTCAGTTGTCCTGCCCCTTCTCTTCCCCAACACAAAGCTCCGAGTGGCTAGAGCTAAGCAGCCCAAGAGTGGCTAGAGCTAAGCAGCCCAAGAGTGGCTAGAGCTAAGCAGGCTATGTTCTCCATTCATCTTTGTTTACAGGCGTGCCTTGGTAATGACATTCATAGATACACAGAGGCTCTTATGAGGCCTGAGTACATTTAGGGTTGCATTACATTACTCGCATGTCACTGAGGACTCAGGCTTTCACTTTAATGATGTGCTTGAAGCGGATCGAGGGAAGGGGTTGAGTGGATAGCAGTATGAGGGACTGGCCGTTAACATGCAGGAGATAGGCTCTTATCCAGGGTTAAAACGGGGCTCTTGAAAAGCTCCCAAACCTAGAAGTCCACCACACACATGCACACACACACACACACACACACACACACACACACACACACACACACACACACACACACACACACACAACGCACACACACACAAATTGATAAATGGATGATACATGGATGGACCAGAGTGGAGATGTACTTAGGAGCTACTGGCTGAAATAGGCTCAAATGAAGCTCTTTCATTGTGAATTATTAATGGTTCCCATTTGTCCCTTCCTCCCCTGGTCTATATGGCAGCTCCCAAGGATCTAAAAGGGCCATCTGTACTAAATGATTGAGACCGCTACATGCTAAGGGCATGAGAGTCTGAAACAAATAAAATAACAAAACAAACTACGTTTTTTTACACCCCCCCACCCCCACCCCCCTCTAAGATGGCAGGTGAATTTTTCAAAAAAAAAAAGAAAAATAGATACTATACCATTTAGAATGGATCCACAAGGACGTCACTGATACCCACATAGAGTGATGGCATTTAACATTCAAAACAGTTATATACAAGTTTCCACCTACAGAAACGTAAATGCATGCAAACATATGAGATATGACCATATGTCTTCCCTATAAAAGAAATCCTATGTCTTGATGTTACAATATTATATCAGTATGTTACCCTACTAAGAGAAGCACATCATGCTGAAGAGATGCACAATCCAAGTTTATGACCTCTCAATAATAATACACGAACACATGCCGTTTTGCTTGAACAATAATGATAACCAAACAATTCTACATGTATTTAATCCTCTATCTTTGTGTTTGGCATACAATACACATTGTTTCATATGATATATAAACATTATTATTATAATTATTATTAATATTTTCCCCTCTGCTTCGTTCCGGCATCATTTCAGGCTGTATTTCCAGGGAGGCTGTGGTGTCTGGTCTTTTTTTCTGTAATCTTTATTTCATCATCAGACATGAATGCTCCAGTGAGAGGCTGTCACAGCCCCAAACACGCCGCTGTATCTACAAGTGTAAACAACGGTGTCATGTAAACACAATGCAGTCCCACAACGTTTCAATTATACATCCTGTAAAAGGCTTGATCTAGGTTGATACACATTTCAAAGGATGAAAAGTTGGAAGGGAAAATAAAGACAAAAACACACAAACACACACACAGAGAGAGAGAGAGAGAGAGAGAGAGTATAAAGTGAAAAATCTAATTTAAATAAAAAAGAATGAGAACCATGGGAAATAACTGGCCAAAATATGTAAATCTCATTCTAATATTTATGCAATGTCTTTTTTGCTATCAGATTATCATTGTTATTATTATTCTAAGTGGCAGGGGAGAGCGGTTGACAGTGGTGTATTCAGAGGAGAATGGGTTTAATTAAACACATGTTCAGTTTGAGGATGCCAAAACCTCAGAGAGTGGCTTCATACGCCATTTAGTGTTTATGACATTCCCTTGACAAGAATGCATTACACAATAAGCAATTCACCATTAAATAAAACACTCAAGGTGTAGTAGGAGCTTATGTGCCTGCATGCCAGCATTTCAATGAACTGTGAAATAGAAACAAGGAACTAAATAGCTACATTTTGGTTGCATTGTGATTGTTTAAACAAATAAATAATAATATAGCAATGGAATAAAGAAATAAAGCAAAGACCCAAATGTAGTTACTATAAAGTTGAATAAAGCAAAGATCCAAATGCAATGAAATAACACTGATATAAAACTCTCCCTACTCTCATTTCTGATAAGAATGATAATTCACAACCTTACAAGACTCACAAATTATTGTTTTAAATACTGAACATGTCATGAGATAGAACAGACCAGTTTGAAATCTCTTCAGCCGGATACACCCTATAAGATTATCTCTCATCCAATTTGCAGCCTAATAACTAAACAAAACACAACATAACAAAATAATTTAAATTCTTCAGTGATTCTAAAAAGTGCACCGTCCTAAAATACAATGTCTATACTTTTATGTGAGTGTATGACCTTTACAATGTTATAATTAGCACATGTGTTCAGCTCCTAATCTTTTCTTTCAAGTTTGCATGTCAAACACCTGCATGGTCTATATTAAGCTTCTTTCTTTACCAGCATATGTCATTATTAACCCTTTAGGCGCCAGAGGTTTTTTTTTCGAAACGATCAATTTTGACATCTTCATTTCAAAAGGCTATATCTTAAAAGTGATAAGAGATAGAGACTTTCTGTAAATTAGAGAAATATTAAGGACCCAAAGTTTATGTAGAGATTAAATGTTTATATCTAATTTGCATATCATGACGTCATATGGTGGCGGCCATCTTGGATTATAGAATTTTCATGAAAAGTCGCATGTTTGAATGATAAAATGCACCACTTCTTTCCCCCCAAAATGTCCCTCACCTTCTGTATGCTATATTGCACAATACGGAATGCTCAGGTAAATAGTAAGTAGTGAACAAACTGTGTAAATCATTACTAATAAATGGTAGAAACAAACCAAATGCATGTAGCGGTAGACTGGCCTTTTGCTGTAGAGATTTTCCATTTACTACATACAGTAGGCACTCTGATTCCATGTATGGGGCAGATATATATTATTCAGATGACACACAAACACAAGTAGACAAGACCTGTTTAGTTCAAAAGCTCATTTGCCACGGCAAGGCACAGATTAGGAGTGAGATGACGAGACAAGACAAGAGACAATGTTAGTATTTTTTTTCTTTTTGTTGTCTTTGTTGATGTTTTTTTTTTTTAGCGCTACATGGACATTACCTCCAGACTCGTTCGCCACACCACTAACACCCTGCTAACTTCCCAATGAACACTCCGACCCCGTGAAACATTATTCCCACCAGTGACATTGGGCAAACGATTCAACGTTTGTGCTTGGTGTAAGCTAAACTCTCACTTTGTCCAGCTGCATCATTGCAAGGCAGGGACACATCTGAAGCCTCACTAAACGAATCACCGTCATTTTGTGAAGGCAGATATTCCCCTTCAGAATCAGGGTCCGCGAATAGAAGACCCAACACTTCATTTCGGGTAAACTTTTTTGATGCCATTAGACGATAATCTAATGCAAATACTCGCTGATGTTGACAATATCGCTCTGATAAACTGGCTCACACACACACTAGCTCCGGTATTGCACGCACTGATTCAATGCGCTGTAGCTCAAAAGTTTTGTTTAAAGCATGACCTTTTTCGGACTCGAGGATGACGTATGACATGTCTGCCATCTAGTGGAGTGGAGGTCGAACGAAATATGATACCCTATTTGACTAAATCGGCCGTTTTATTCAGTACCGCATCTTGTCGAGTAAACTCGACCGTGGCGCCTAGTTAAAGGGCTAGGGGCCGGCTAAAGGAAGACAATATATGTGCTAATTACAAAAGAAAGAAACACAGGAACAGAACAAGGCAGGGCGTTTAGGCACTGTCAAGTATGGGATCATGAACAACGTGCTGTTCGGGTATCAGAAGAAAATGCAGTTCTCTGCTGAGGTTCTTTGCCTTCGCCTCGTCCATTAAGTTCGTATGTCGGGATACCTTAGCGACCGCTATCCCTTACTTAATAAGTATTATAAGTCCCAGAACAGAGGTCCACACATCTCAATGTGTTGTCAAATTGTGTTTAGAATGAAAACAAAACAAAAAGGAAAACACTTCACTTCATTACATTGTCTTTAAAAAAATCCACACACAACAATGGGAAAAAAATCACATTGGTCCCAGCAAGTTAGTCAAGCCACCAATTAAAGCTTGTTAGCAACTATAGCAAAATAATGGCCTGAGGCACAATTTATGAGTAGCACTAAGCAGACAGGAGAGTTACTCCTCTACCCTTCATGTAGCACAGCACAGCACTGTACACATAGACATGCACACACACAGTTTTAGCCCATCTTCCATTTCATGCATCCTTTTTAGTCTTTCCCAAAACCGCTGTGGAGTGACAGATCACCCGGAGTAAACAGGCACAGCGAAAGGATCAATGGGCACCCATGCAGAACAATTACACAATTTATCTGTCAATCAATGCAGTCTTATTAAAGGCCTAAAGGGAGATTTCAACATGGACAAAAGTTATAGACACGCTAGTGCAAACACATGGCTTGAACAAGAGAGTGAACAGCAATGTGACACGCACAGTAATTAGTGGTGGGCGTAAGTGATTGAGATAGCCCTGACTTTCCTGTGCTAATCAAGCCTCTATTGTAATGGATGACATCACAATCTTAAGGGATAATTCACTTTTTAAAGCTGGCTTTACAAAGGTTGCTTCAGGTAGTTGTGTGTATTTGTGTGTGCCATGCATTTTGTACCTGTTAGTGTGTGTGTGTGAGTGCGTGTGTGTGTGTGTGAAAGAGAAAGAGAGACAGAGAGAGAGAGAGAGAGAGAGAAAGAAAGAGAGAGTGAGGAGCATGTGTGTGTGTGTATGTGTGTGTGTGTACTGTATGTGTGTCTGTTATTTCAAGAAAATTGCATTTTCACCGAAGAATAAGTATCCTGTGGGAGCGGCCTGTCAGGTTTGATCAAATAGTGACTAACAACTGCATAATCAGCCTGTGCTCCAGCCTTTACCGCCCAGGTGCAATTAACACACTGGCTCCAGTGCCAAGATGACATGCCCTGTGCTACTGTATGTCGGGTGGTGAAATGGGTGTGGGGGAGACCCAGTGCACCCCCCCCCCACCCCCCTTCCATTGATATTCTGCTCTCCCTTAAGGGAACTTTAGCCTTCATCAAATATTAATGTTGTAGCAACACAAAATGGCTGCCTCTTGAGAGCATGACCCACTTCTCATGTTTGCCCTCTGAGAAACTTGCGTCGGAACTGCAGCAAGGCAAAAATGCTGTGGCCAGCAGCACTGCTCTTCTGGGGCTTCAGAAGAGAGGAGGGGAGAAAAAAAGAAACAGAAAAAAGAAAGAAATTCACCCCTTAACAGACGTTAGCATCGCACTATGCTCCCTAAACTGCCCCATACCAGACGGGTGGCTACGCAGGCTGTTGTGTTTGGTTTAGTCAGTGGCGCTCCTACCTTGTATGACGCCCTTGGCTATGACACCCCTTCTCCTTTCCCTTCTCAACATCTGTGTGTGAGACCTTCTCAGCAGCAAAGCAAAGTAGCCTATATAGGGCGCCCACTCCCCACACGGTGACATATGATAGACGTGCAAATGACCGATAGAAAAGTGATTAGCGCAAATGAAAGCTAAAAAAAATACTTTTTTTTGCAAACACTTGTGCCACTCTTGGCAAGATGCTCTGGGCAGCTGCCCATACTGCCCATATGAGAAATGGCCCCTGGGTTCAATCATTCTACATTCAACGTTGGTGACAGAACTGCTTTTTATATCATGATGTTGTCATTATCCAAGTGAAGTGTTTGAGAAGCTGGATTGGAAAATACACTCATGTGGAAAAGCAGGATGACTCATACATTTATAGTGTAGTGTAGCATGCACATAATGTGTACATGGCCTGTGCATACATATGTACATGACATTCTGTGAATGACACGCAGAGATGAGGGAGAATTACGGTGTGTGTGTGTGTGTGTGTGTGTGTGTGTGTGTGTATGTGTGAGTCTGTGTGTGTTGTATGTGTGTGTGTGTGCATCCAGCCGGTGTAAGCTTGCTTGAAGCCATGAGCAAACACTGAGGGATGGCAAGCATAACTCCCTCCTGAAGATATTTTCCATTCAGAGGCTATTTCATGCCGACATGCCGTTTAGAAGGATTAAACAGAGCCTTCATTTAAATACCAGCAGCATGAAAGTGTGTGTGTGTGTGTGTGTGTGTGTGTCCCTGGCACAAGGTTAGCCATTCGTCTTTGACAGCGTGCAGTGCCTGGCAGCGCGCATGTGTGTGTGTGTGTGTGTGCACCCCTGTCACTGGAGAGAGTTGGCATACCTACTGCTGCCAGGCGGCAGGACTGAACTTAACTCACAGTGGACACCAAGGTTTTATGGGAGATTCACAAAAAAAGGTGGTAGAATTGTGAGAGGAAGATGAGAGAGAGAGAGAGAGAGAGAGAGAGAGAGAGAGGGATGGAGAGAGATGGGCTTTGGAGGGAAGAGGTAACCATTTAAAGAGAAGATAGAAGAAAAACGGCAGAGCTACTGTATAATCAGAGGACTGGGTACTCCCTGCAGTGGTGATGTTTTAGCAGTTATCAGTTCCGGCAGACGGTACACTAATGAGTCCAAACGTGTGCGTACACACACACACACACACACACACACACACAAAGTAAAAAAAAAAAAGAAGTCAAATGCAAAGTTTCAAGCATTCAAACTCACTTATGAATCCCAAGCAAACCATTCCTGTCTGCTGCTTCATTGAAAAACTATAAACGTAGGTAACCTGAGTATACAGGTCACACACACACACACACACACACACACACACACACACACACACACACACACACACACATACACACACACAGGCCTAGAACACACAGAGGTCAAACTCTTTTGTCCTGTGTCCTCTTCACCAGTATCCATCCCCCCCCCCCCCCCCCCCCCCCTCATGTCTCATGGCCAGTGTCTTTCATGGAACTCAAGACTGGGACACCGTGGTCTCACAGGCATACTTTTAATCGGTGGAAGGATGCCCACGCCTCATTAATCTTTATTTGGAAATGAAAATATAGAGTCTCTCCAATCTAAAGGTCATCAAATGATAAGATTTAGTGAGGGATAGAGAGAGAGAGAGAGAGAGAGAGAGAGAGTGAGAGAGTGAGAGATGGGAAAGGCTTTCGAAAATCTGATCACTTCAGCTCTTGAAGTAATTAGGTCAACGACTGGCAGTGCTGTTCTCTTCCCAGGCCACAGGAGACTCTGCACACTATTTAGATTTGACCTTAAGCTCTTCTTCACAACTTTCTGAGCACCTCCTCTTGTTGTCTTACCACAGAGCGTTAGAAGGCAGCAAGGAGGGCTGTTTTATGCACCTTAATTTGTGCCTGATGTAAATTAACTCTCATCCTGATTCGCACAGAGCTTCTGGTCATCTGTCTGGCATATATGATTTGCATTGGTGTGTGTGTGTGTGTGTGTGTGTCTGTGTGTGTGTGTGTGTGTGTGTGTGTGTGTGTGTGTGTGTGTGTTTGTGTGGTGTTTCTTCACTCCAAGTGAACTTTAATTGCTAAAATCTAAAAGCTAAAAAGTTTCGCTTCATGCATACTGTAGTAGCTCTAACACTTCAATAGAGCATTTATTGCCAAACCACCCACATTGTTTCAAGTCAAATCCAAATGCTTTAATTAAATGCCAGGGGAACAGAAATAATACATAAACATCGACAAAAACATGGACCCAGATGCTCTGTCCAGTGAGTTAAATCTATACTGAGCCTATATTAGAGGTCTGCATTGTTAAAAGGAGAAGGGGCATTTTGCATGCAGGCTCTTGTGCAAAGGGCACCAGCAGGGGCAGTTTATTGCCTGACCTTGGGGTAGTGAGCCTCATAATGGAATAAGGGTAGGAATTTAGGGTAGGGTAGTTTCTCTCTGATAAGGGAAGATACTTCACAACATAATGAAAGGTCATGGTCCCAACAGCAGCTCCCGTAAGCACAGAGCAGAGCTCAGATGCAATATCCCTGATAGGCGATTTCAGTCCAAACCCCCTGCCAGTCGCGGAGGCCATGGGAGCAGTGCAATATCCCACCAGCTTAGGAGAGGACAAGGTGGGGGACAGAGAATGGATGGGCTGTAATATGAGTCAACTGATAGAGACGGTGGGCTGGCAGGGGGCCAAGGCCAAGGCTTCAAATCCCCCAGGAGAACCCGTCGCTAAGGCTAGCACACACTCTCACAAACAACACACAAAGGGCACACTTTGACTGCACTGCCAGCAAACTTGGTCAACAACTTTGGCGAATAGAAGTAACAAATAACAAAATAAAATTAAATAATATAAACTATACTGAATAATGAAATGAGCAAATTTAATTGAATGAATAACCAATAATTTACAGATTGTGAACGGTTCAGGGCAATTCAGTGAGGAAAGAAGGTTACTATGAACAGAGGGAGATACCACCTTGCTTGACTTAAGGTCTGTATGAATGTGTTCCCATACTGGAAAAAGCTTCACTGGAAAATGATCAATCCAGATAACTTATAATGAATGGTTCATGAATGATAGTAAACATTAATGTACACATTATAATATTAAAAATTGGCAAAGACCCTAGCAACATTAAAGCCATGAGTTCTACAACTTCACTGCACCCTCTCTTTAGGAAATAGACTGCTCAATAACTATATTCAGATCTTTGATAGAGTGACTATCCATGTGATATGTAAAGGTCAGCTTGGCCCTATCTGGCTACCTGCTATACTTTGAGAGTCTAAACCTCAACAATCTTGTAATGCCTGGAAAAAAAGAAAGTACTGACAAAGTCATATTTTAGCTCATTTCTTAAATTACTGTAAACAGTAAACAGATTTGATTATGCCTAGATCAGAATGATTTATCACATTTAGCAGCATCGGGTGGCTATTAAATCACAGGATTGCATTCAGGTCCAAGTGCTGCAGACTGAGACAATGTGCTGCTAAAGTAGAGCAGAATGCTTTGTTGTCCCTTCTCCATAGTTCCCACTGGGGCAGTCAGAGCACCAGGGCGCAACCCTGACACCAAAATACAGAGCTCCTTTCAACTTTTAGCGGCTGAATCGGTGCCGTTTTCCCAGGCCTTATAAATATTCATGATCATGAAATAAATCTTCATGCAGACTCCTTCCGCTGGAAAATAAGCACGCAAACAGTGTTAACAAGCCTCTGATAGGGATTGATTGTGCTGCCCAGTCCCCGTGCATCCATTGCATGTTTGTGTTGGTGCTCGTGTTTGCTGCGGCCCTTACTTGCCTCTATTCTGCTGTGGTTGTCACCTCCCATACCCCCTCCTCCCCCACACCCTTCCAATCTCCAGGCTGGCGCGTCCCGTGCCGTGCGATGCCTTGATGAATGTGGCTTGTGGCGCGGGCGACCTCGGAGATAACCCTGTGCTTTCTCCCGGCGAAAAATTCATCAGTGCCTCGCACCTCGGGCCCCCTGGGAGTGCTGCGGCGGCATGGCGGCGCACTGTGCAGCAGCAGCAGCAGCGAGCGCATCGCCACTCAAGGTGAGCGTTTGTCACGGGAGAAACCTGAGCTGGCGAGACAGGGAGGAGGAATGAGAACGAGTACGGCTATGCTTTTTGAAGCCACCTCTTCACTCTGTGCGTTCCTAGCAGCGCACACACACACACACACACACACACACACACACACACACACACACACACACACGCACATACACACAGACACACACAGACACACACACACACGCACACACACACACACACACACACACACACACACACACACACACACACACACACACACACACACACTCTCACACATCTCTAGGTTACGGGGACGCTGGCGAGACACGCCGCTCCGTCTGGCATCATGTTTTTGTTTGTTTTTATGTAATGTTCGTAATTTTATGTAATGTTCTGTTATTTTTTTTGTATTTATTTGTCAAGTTAAATGTTTTCACCCTTTATTTACGTTATTTTCGATAGTTTTGTGTTATTCTTGGTCCTTTTTTCTGGCTGATAACTAACGGTAACGTTAGTTTCTATTCTACTGGGCTGATGAGCTTGCCTTGACTAGCCGTCCCTCTTCCATCTGACACTGCACATCCTCTGTCTGGACTCGTCTGGATGGAAAGATTGCTCAGGGCAATGGGCCTACTCTGCGAGAGATCTGCAGCTGCCACGACCACCGAGCTGCGGCTGACCTGCGAGCTGCCATAACGTTAACGTATAGCCTCTGACGCTGGGTGCCTGCAGTCTGGATTGAGTGCTGACGTGGGGAGCTCTGATGGCGACGTCGGGAGCCATGAAGCAACAAACGGTCCTTGCTAAAGCCACCGAGTTGCTGATCAGCAGGAAGATCGGCCATCTTCAGTGAAAGAACTTTGTTGGTCTTGCATTGGCACTTTCACGCAGGTCATCACTGCCCTTGGACTTTTTCAGCCGGTTGGAAATTTGACTAATTTTAACATGATTATTATTATTTTATTTATTTATTTTCAATTTGCTGTGTTGTCTGTCTTGTATGTCTTAGTGTCACGGGAATGCTGGCGACTACGCCGCTCCGTCCGGCATCTTTTGTGTTTGTTATTTTTTAAATGTGGTGTCATGTGGTGTCAACGCTGGCGACTACGCCGCTCCGTCTGGCATTTTTTGTCTTATTGTCTTTTGTTTTTTGTCAATGTCTTGTATGTGGAGCACTTTGGGTTGCACTTTGTGCATGTTAATTAAATAAATGTTAGTTAAATAAAACTGACTTGACTTGACTTGACATCTCAAGCACTGAGCCAAACAAGAAGACACACACAGTCTATACAGCTCCTTGCTTTGTGCCCCCCCCCCCATGTTACAGTTTTTTCTAATTGCTTAAGCACATTTTTTGTAACTATGGCTTTTTTTGCAAAACTCTACACCCAAATAGGAAAACCTTTCACCCAATTAGCAAACACACCTTCATAAAAATTATGTGAATAAAAAACACATCTGGCTTTTGCTTTCTCTGTGCACAAGGTAGACTATGTCAGTTTGAGGTCATACTTTTGTCATAGTTCTGTAAACATACAGGGATCCAAACTTGCTGTAACATAACAAAGTATTGGTGTTTATTTAGACACATCAAAACAAACACAAGTGTGTTTTTCCAAGTCAAAACACAAAATAGCAATTTCAATGAGACAAAACAAATCAGTCTACATCGGGTTGTCTCTCTCAAAATTTCGTCTACATCACATGCAATGTCCTAGTCCAAGGCACCGGGGAAAATATATTCTGGAATGCCATATCAAGGGCTGATACCCCCACAATATCCCCACATGTAGACTGATTTTTTTTGCCTGTAAAAGGGCTATTTCTTTCTCTTCTTACCCTTCCTCTTCCCCCTCCTTGTCCTCCTCTTGCTCCTCCTTGTCCTCTTCCTCTAACTTCACCTCATCCTTGTCATTCTCTCCCTTTCACTTCTTCACCTCTGCGTCCTCTTCTTCCTCCTATACTTCTTCACCTCCGCGTCCTCTTCTTCCTCCTATACTTCTTCACCTCCACGTCCTATTCTTCAGCCTCCTCTAATTCTTACTCTTCTCACTCTTCCTGCTCCCTCCATTGTACCCATTGTACATTACCTGTGGCTTATTTATAGTGCTTAGGCTGATTTCAAAGTGAACTAATTATCTAAAACAGTTTTCACATGAGAAAGTGTGCCAGAGAGTTGGCAAAATAGTGAAAATAATAGCCACACATGTGTATAGATTTGCTAGGAGTGTGTTAATCTTTTGGAAATTGAGTGTAAAGCATGAGTTGTGTTTACAGTTCTGCAAAAAGAGTGCTGTGCAGTGAATTGTGCCTACAGTTGTGCAAAGTGTGTGTTACAAAATTGCAAATTGAGTGCAAAGCAGTGTTTGTGCTTTTAGTTTTGCGAACTCAGTGAGCGGTTTTGCTAAAAGTATTAATAGTTTTAGAAATTGTGCTATAAGAATCCCAGTTGTGTTTAAGCATTCAGAAAACTGTAATTTGCAAATGACTGATAGTAGCTGTGCATTCACATTCACATTCACGTGCTTTCTGGTTACATTTGTATGGACTGGGTTAAACAGCACTTTATGCTCTTAAACTGCAATAATTTTTTGCAGTGCAAAACATATGAGATTGTTAGTATTTGAATAATATCACGTGCTGCATTTTGAAATAGAGACCAGAGGGGAAGTTAGATGACGTTCTGCTGACCTCAGCTACTCCGTCTCACTGCTCAAGGGCTCCCTCCACCCCTCGTCAGAGAATGATCTCCAAAATAACTGGACTACGGTGGTTCACTTCTCATGTTCCCCTGTGTCTTCTCAGCTCCCAGGAGTCTGCCTGTCATGCCAAATGCATTGGGATAACCTAGAGCAGATGCATGATGAATGTTTCATGTGCTAAAAGTTGGTCTGTCTGGAAGAAGTTAATACTTATTTTCCCTTCTTTGTATTCATCTCCTTTTTGTAATGGCTGTTCATCTCTGACCTTGGTATGTTTCAAGATTCAAAGCTACAATAAAGTAGAAATCTGTATTTTTCAACATTTCAATTTATGAATACTATATTCATATGTGCCAGCAAATGTGGTTCATCAATATACAGTAAACACATATTAACAGTTACAAATATGATATGGACTACCGGTCAAAAGTCTGGGGTCACTTAGAAATTTCCATTCCACTCAATTATAGACAGATTATCAGCTGAGTTCAGTGGCATTGTTTTTTTAATCAGGGCAGCAGTTTTCAGATAACATTATGTGCTTAAATAATTGCAAGGGTTCTCGACTGTTGTAGAAAGAAATGGCTGATCTTTAATGCAATTTCTACATTGTCCATTATCAGCAACCATTCATCCAATCATCCAAAGGCATCATTTTAAAAGGCTGAGAAAACATTGGAGAACCCTTAAGCACATTCAATCTTTATTTATTCACAGAGGTTTATTGAGGGTAGTCCTCATTAATGTAATCTGAAAATTGCTGCCCTGATTCAAAAAACAATGCAACTGATCTCAGCTCGTATTCTGTCTATAATGGAGTGGAATGGAAATTTGTAAGTGACCCAAAACTTTTAACCAGTAGTGTAAATATAAGTGGTCAGAAACTGTACAGATGTATACATTTTGTGTCACCACTGTGAAAGACAGTGGTCAACAGTATTTTCTTTTCAAAAATGAAATGTATGTCAATATGGAGTATGCTGCAAATTATGTTTTCTAAACAAAGTTTGGGAGGAGCCTACAGGAATGATTGACAGCAATTAACTCACCCGTCCGCCACCAGGATATTTAAGTGATTGTG
The DNA here is from genome assembly GCF_018492685.1 of Alosa sapidissima. Classification (NCBI taxonomy): domain Eukaryota; kingdom Metazoa; phylum Chordata; class Actinopteri; order Clupeiformes; family Clupeidae; genus Alosa; species Alosa sapidissima. Next base: position 1,933,910 of record NC_055979.1, on the reverse strand, counting down.
ATGAAATCATTGGCAACACACTCAAGTTCTTCAATGATTCACCACTATATCATACTTCACAGACAATTATATCACACGAGACTGATGCCCAGAAGAACCTTAAGATCCTTTAGTAGTGAAAAAGGCAGAATCCAATAGAATCCAGTGCAGATCCTCTATTCCATCAATGATTTAAAACAACAGCTTCTTTATCCAACCATGTCAGTCCATTGTGTTTGTATAGGCTGAAAGACTAGTCCGAGATTATCGCAGAGCCCTTGGCTTATCATTCCTGTGCTGTGATTTTTGGAGAATGAACCCAGAATAAAATAATTGACTGAAAAAGTATTTTCCTGATTTTATTTGTTGCAAATGAAAGCGTCCTGGGCTGAATAAGATTGACAGACACGAGTGAGGCCTATTCAGCACGGCAGAACATAGCCCAGACTCTGCAGAGTCTAATATTCCCTGATTGAAGGGCATTGTTGTCTCTGGCATTTACTTGCATTGCGAAAGCCTCCATTATTTATTCCCACATCATGCTGTATAGCTCCACGTATATTTCAACTGAGGTGGAAAGGAGCTTATCCGAGATGGAAGAATGTGTATGAGTGTGTGTGTGAGTGTGTGTGTGTGTGTGTGTGTGGGGGGGGGGGGGGGGGGGGGTTGGGGGGTTATGAGCTCATGCATATGCCTAGGGCAGGGTGGTATGGAATCTGATGAAAATCATTCATGAATATATGCAGGAGTCCTGCCAAGCTGCACAGATGACAATGCCTGCCGTAACACTGGACGTATGGTCTATGATGTATGAACTCTCAACAATGTCACGTCTACTATAGTATAGGATAGAGTGATTTATTTATTCATTTGTTTGTTCATATATATATATATATATATATAGTTGGTCCTTTGTCATGTAAACTTTTTAAATCTACCTTTGGCTTGTATTACTGTGTTTATTTTGACATTCAGTGCGGGCAGTGCTGCAGGTCTGGGAGTGTGTGTATGTGTGTGTGTGCAGTCGCCCTTTATCTCTCATCCTCTCAGGTTCACTTGCCCCCACCCCGCTGTGCCTGCTCTGTGTTTTTTATCCCCTCCTCTCTCTTTCTGTCTGTCTGTCTCTCTCTTGTTTTTAAAAGGTGTTTTCAAATTCCCCCGCACGTGTTGACACCATCACACAAACCTCCTGAGATGTTCTTTGTGTGCCAGAGAACACAGGCTGAAAACGGCACACAAAAAGACACTTTCTAAAACAACGGGTGCCATCAATGCATTTATCTGATCCCTGCATACCTGGAGACCATGTGGCAGTCTTGCATTCATCACCAAGTAGAGGGTGTGTTGAACTAGTCGTCACACACTGTTCTGTTTCTCTAATATGCTAATCAGTTTTACGTTAAGTGTATTTTTGGGCCTTGCCTCTGTAGACAGGGCAGTTGAAACTGACAGGAAGTAAGTGGGAGAGAGAGAGTGATGAAGTGGGATTGGCAAATGGCCGCATTCGGGATCGAACCCAGGTCCCAGTGGGACCGGAATGTGATATGGATGCTTAAGCACCACCCCCACCCCCTAACTATTGCTAATCAAAGGGTTTGGTGAGACATCTCTCTTACGTGAATGCAAATTATTATCATATCATGTTTTTGTGTCCGATAAACAGTTTTGGAAAAGAAAAAGTTCACCAAATATAAAATGTAAATGCTTCTGCTAAAGGCCTCAAACTCTGAGAGCTATCAAGATGCTCTCCTTCTGTAACTGTTGCCATCTGAACTCCAGCTGATTGTGCTCTAATCTATTTCACCATTCCTACAGCTATTCTTTTGATTTGCTGTTTGTCCACAGCTGGGTAGTAAACAGAATGTTGATCCTTCTTCGCTGAGGCCTCTGTGTTCGGCTGAAAAGAATGATGATTGTCCCTGTCTGACCTCTGTATTCCCTCTGTGGGTGCACTGTGCATGAAATCAGCAATTCTACTTCATACCTTTCACTTCTGATATGTCATATTACATGCTTAGTTCGTTGTTTGTGAATGACTAATCACAAAAAATAGGATTTATAATAATAATAATAATAATAATAATAATAATAATAATAATAATAATAATAATAATAATAACAATAATAATTCCATTGAAATATACAATTTTGTTCCAGTCTATAATTAACAAAAAATGATGCACTAACTGATTTTCTGAGCCAAACACATAAATGGAATCGGATCAAAAAGGTTTCAATTTCTGATCTGAAGTAGTTACATTATATGTGATATTGGGGAAGAGTTTTGAACTTCTAACACGCTCTCCTCTTTGTAGCTTCTTCTTACCATCTGTTTTAGTCTTTCTCTCTCTCTGCCCTGGCCTCTGGCGTCCTGAGGGTCCCCTGGATGAGTGAACAGGTGAGGGCCCCCTGGATGAGTGAACAGGTGAGCTCATTGTGTCAACATCAGGACTGCCGGGGTTACTGGCTATGCCAGAAGTGAGCAGGAAAACACAGTCGTGAGACGTCCTCAACGGCTGTTTCGTAAAACTCTCCCTAAGGACAGCTTCCTCCTCCTTCTCTTCCTGGCCGCTCAGGGAAGAGTACTGGCCTTCCTTCTGTAACCTCTGTGCTGTCCGTGCACATCAGCCCTGAAGATTACGGTTCACTGCTTCCAGAGGGCCAGGGGGAGGAGAGGGCAGGTAAGAGAGGTGGAACAAAGAAAGAAAGAAAAAGAAAAAACGTTACTACGCCTATACTGAAGATGATATGCAGTATTCCCATGCACTTGAATATGATCGTGTGTGTGTGTGTGTGTGTGTGTGTGTGTGTGTGTTTGTGTTTGTGTGTGTGTTTCCTATGACAGGCTTGAGACAGAGCGCCTAGGCTCGGCAGCTCAGAACAGAGCAACATTCCCTCCCCCTTTGATAAGTGCCTCCGACGAGCACACTGCACCACTTCCACCTCTCTGTCACAGGGGTGAGGAAGGCAGCAAGTGAATTCAGCAACAGAGAGAGAGAGAGAAAGCGAGAGATAGAGAGAGATAGAGAGAGGGTGGAAGAGAGAAGAAAGAAGAGAAGAAAAACTCTCCTGCGTATCTCTTTGTTATACCACCATGACTGATTCTGCTATTCAAAAACAGTGTCACCCTCTGGACGTCAGCCTGTGTGTGACGTGGTAAACAACTCTATAAAAAGACACATGCACCATGCAGTTGGATTTCTTGTGGCACATCATGTACCGCCGTATGCTGGGTGCACACAAAGTGCATGGAAAAGTGCATGGAAGGAAGCTGTGTGGATGTGCTCTTGAAGATTTGACAAACAAAGAGAACATTGTGATGGTGTGATGCTTGAATCTATTGAATTCAAGTTATTTTTCCAAGTCTCTCAGCATCACAGATTTATGCTTTTCAGCATATATCAGGAAAAAAAAATCCAAAAGTAAAATAATGATTGCTCAAGCTCACAGACAACAAATGAGGCAGCACGTTTCTTTCTTGGGGGCAGCCGTGGCCTACTGGTTAGCACTTCGGACCTGTAAATGGAGGGTTGCTGGTTCAAACCCTGACCAGTAGGCTGAAGTGCCCTTGAGCAAGCCACCTAACCCCTCACTGCTCCCCGAGTGCCGCTGTTGATGCAGGCAGCTCACTGCGCCGGGATTAGTGTGTGCTTCACCTCACTGTGTGTACACTGTGTGCTGTGTCTGTTTCACTAATTCACTGATTGGGATAAATGCAGAGACCAAAGTTCCCTCAAAAGAGTATATATACTTATACTTATATATAAAAACATGTTCATGGAACTCAAAAAACGCTAGTAGGGGACAAGATAACACATTTGTGTTTGGGACAAACTATTCAATATAGGATTATCTGGACTAAAGGGGAGCTGGTACATGTATGTGTTCTTACCACAAATGCCTCACAACTTCCTCTTGAGTATGGCCGGCCACACCCCACATTCCTGGAGCCATCTGCAGATCCCTCTCAGCTCTCGCAGATAGCTGCCTGTTTGATAGATAGATCACAGGTTCAGGTGTGTGTGTGTGTGTGTGTGTGGGGGGGGGGGGGGGGCATGAGAGAAAGAGAAGGCTTCTGTGGAGTCAAAGTGTGTGTGTGTGTGTGTGTGTGTGTGTGTGTGTGGGGGGGGGGGGGGTGCATGAGAGAAAGAGAAGGCTTCTGTGGAGTCAGAGTGAGCCATCCACGTTTAAGCGGTCCGTGTTGTGTAGATAGATAAATCATTAAAAACCGCCCTGTGTTGTTCTGACTAAGATACATGACAGTTGGCCTTAATACGTTTTACCTGATATTAAATTATTCAGAGTCCGATATCCGTGTGAGAGCTTTGCCTTAACTTGCCTCTGCTCCCTCCCCACACTTGTGCCATGTCCCCCTTGTGAATGTGAACGACATGCTGAGAAGTTAATAGAGCCTCCTTATCCATCTTTGGTCCCCCTCGTATTCGATACGCTGCCATAGCAGGAGCCTTTGAATCCAGTTTTAGCTGCCAACCTGCGGCAGACATCAGGCTTTAGACCTCACTAGGTGGTGAGATTACTGCATGTTCTCCATCAGTTCAATTTTTCTTTAAAGAGAGAGAGGGAGAGAATCATGTATAAGTATATGAAAATGAAAAATAAAGAGTAAAAGAAATATTTGCCACAAAGTCTAAGTACTTTGCCACATGGTCTCTGTCCTTTTCATTTGTGTGTGTGTGTGTGTGTGTGTGCGTGCGCGTGTGTGTGTGCGTGTGTGTGTGTGTGCATGTGCGTGTGTGTGTGTGTGCGTGTGCGTGTGTGACCATTAGGAGATTAGGTCTTTGTGCCTCCATATGAAACATATGAGCTTGATTCTGTTAATACACTACAGCGGAGGTGAGGCAAGCTAGGCCTATAAACTCAAGGTACCGATTACAAAGGCTGAACATCTGTTGAGGTGCTTCTGTGCGTCAACACGAGCAGCAGCGAGCCACGGTAAAAACGTACACCAGATTCATAATTTATGGCCAACCCTCGGCAGCAGTGAGCCTTCACTAATACCAAGCATGGAGGAGAGCGGTCTACTGCTATGCTGTGAACTCACAAACACACCCACACATGCATATGTTACAAGACACACACACACATACACACACACACACACACACACACAAACAGAGCCATGCACGTGCACCTGTACTGCATCTATGCACACTCACAAACTTATACATTAGCACGGTATATATTCTCATACAGACACTCACTGATGCATATATTCAACAGTCACCCTTGAGTGTGTGACCCCTACTACTAATACAAAACATTATAGAGCCCCTCACCAATCCTTGTATCTGCTCAGAGTGATTCCAGCGAATGAATATGGATGGCACTTGTAGCGTGATGACGCTGTTCTGTATTAGCGAGAAAGTGCTTATCAGTCATGCATAACTCAGGCACAAATGACTTCAGAGATAATCATTAAACACTCTGTGATTACTGTGGATGCGTCAGGGGCCATCAGTCACCACCAACACCACCACCAACACCACCACTAACACCGGCTGACATCAAGCCGAGGCGTACTTTCAGTGGGGCTATTTTGAAAAATCACAAAAATTTGTCACATTTACGATCAAGGGCGGGTCATCAGGGCTATGATTGTAATAATCAAGAGTAATATTCCACGGCTGAAATGGCAGCGACACAATTCATTCAGTGGTTCATGCGGTCTGCTTATGGTGGATGTTCTTTTCAGCAGCATTTGAATTGGAAACTGCCTGCCACTTTATGTCCAACTGAAACAGCAGCAGGGTGGTGAGGGAGAAGGAGGTAGGGCAAGGAATAGGATGGGGACAAGTTTATTTTTGCAGCCTTCTCATCTGAGAGGTCCCTGAGGACTTGTTTCCGTTTGCTGTTTTTGATTTGCTGCATGCCCTCACTTGGTTAATGACACATTTTGGACGATGTGTGGGATCAACATGAACTCCTGAGTGCGATGACAGTCTTATGACAGCTCCCAATCTCCCGTGTCGGGAGGCATCAACAGACAGGTTTTGCCTGGTCGAAACTGTCGCTTGTGGTTTAAGTAATTAATGTTGGAGCATGGAGTTGTCAGGGAATATTTGTCACTAATTTCAAATCTCTGGTAAGTCTCTCTAGCGAGTCAAGCTGGTGCAGCAAGTTTTTTTTTTTTTTTCTTATTCCCAGGAGGGTCTGCATCTGGCCCAGATCTGCTCCAACTCCGGGTGATGTCTTTCCAGAGTCTGTGGCTACATGTCCTCCAAATGACTTCACATGCCAAAAACTGTTACAAATATAGCTATGAATACACATTTCATGACCCTCAGTTGCATTTTCTGTAGCCAGTTTTAAATATCATTTCCCATATGTGCTGGATTATATTTCAGTTGGAGGGTTCCCTTGCTAATTTAGGTGTGTTTTTGATTTTTAAGTGTTTTAATAAGTAGAGAAATTCACTCACTGTTTACTTTCATTAAAAATTGATGCTTGATCTGTTTCCCCAGGCCCTTTGATTAATGACTGGTACATAAATTAGAAATTAGTGTAACTGACCAGAAATGACCACTCTGAATCTCTGGCAACCTTTACTATCAATATTCAATATTTGCAGTCAGTCCAAAACATGCAATATGTCACTTTAAGCTGTAAAAAGACAATTAATATTTCAAAACTTGTAATTCAAAGTTAAAGTCATCTCAAAGCAAAATTAAAGTCTAGACACCTTGTTTAAATTTTAATCAGAATTTACCCATTTACATAATGAATGAAATGAAAAGGAGATGAGCATATTTCGCCGGGTCCCTGGGGTTAAATTCAGCAAGGTGTTACATTTGTAGGCCGCTTAATAAAAAATAATGGCTATGACGAACAAGGAGAAAAAGGCATGCTGATATTTTGAAGCTATGTTCACCAACATTATGCTCAGTGTGATGTGTGCTGTTGTTTAGAAGGCCCTGAGCAGGAAGCAGTGGGTATAATTGATATAAATGCACCTGCTCCCTCCAAAAAACAATCACTGTGTCCTTCATAAAGCCCTGCATGTGAGCGTCACTAACCCCTTCTGTGTGGCCAATGATTATCAGCCACACACTGATCACACAATCACACATTGGACAGACCAGTTGCTATGGAGCAGCAAATGTGTCTATTTTCTGTTTCCTTTTTGTTGTTCTGTGTTGTGCAAATGGCATATGTGGGGGATTAGACAACTTTGCATTCTGTCTTGCTCTTGAGCAAATAACTTCCTACCTGATCACATTTATTTTTCACCTAAATGTTCTAACACTCATTTGAAAATGACCTTGCCAGATTTCCCCTAACCAAAATAAGGGCTAGATTTGGTACATTATTGATCCACATCCTCCTCTTTCAAGAGTGGAACTTCTCAGTGCTCAGTTCCTCTAGCTTCATATGACATCATGGCATGTCAGGCAGTGCTTACTCTCAAAGCAATAAATAGATGTAGGTGAAGACAAGTGTGGTGTTGGGAGACTTTGAATCAAGCTGGAGCCTCATTTTCACCGAGACAAAATCAATGCTGCCCCTGCTTCTGTGGACATAGACACATCCGTCTCTCTCTTTGGTGTGCATGTGTGCGCTATTGTGTGTGTGTGTGCGTGCGTGTGTGTCTGTAAGCATGCGTGACTGTGCCTCACACACTCTCTTCACAGACTGACACACTTTAATCTCTAAGCTTTGTTTTTTCCTCCGCACCTCGGTGAATGTTTTGGTGCGATCCGGCCTCTGCCCAGCCACCTTCCTCTATTGAATCCATCAACCTTTAAAAGTTAACAAGTTGTCTGGGGAAATGCCATTGGCTACCACTCCAACAGGAAATGTCAGTGTCTAATAAAAGGGTGACGGTTGATACGCGTCAATAGCAGGACTGTGCTACATAATGCATCCAGACCATGGGTGGGGAGAGCTTAATGCTCTTCTCCCATCTCTCTCCTTGCACTGAATACAAAAAAAAATAATGGGGAAAAAGCTAACTTCTGTAAAGTGAAAACGTAGAGTGATAGATGTTTTTGTATTCCATTCTGTGGGGATTCCAGTGGGGATTTTGTGCAGAGTAATTAGTGAACTATGTTGCCTTATCGTGTGAAATACTTTTGCACAACATGAATGACACAGAAATCTAACCAAATCGTGTTTATTATCTAACAATTCATTTAAGTGTCTACTGTTTTCAAATCCTATGTGCTCCTTGTCCTAAGGGTGAAAACGGACTGCCTTCACTAAACCCCTGAAATAAAGTGGCTCGATTGAATTTGGAGCCCCAAATCTCTTCTGCATGAAGAAACGCCCCGTCAGCTACCTTAAACTTACATTCAATCTGGATTTACCCTCTTTTCTGTGTAAAATTACTGCTCTTTATGAATGCACAACACTCAGCCCTTCCCCAGCTCTGTCTGTATATAGCACATTTTATTACAAGTATGAACAAATCTTTGACTTTTTGTAATGTTAGTAGTAAATAGACACTATAGCCTTTCATCTGTCTCACAGCATGTGGGTCATCATTCTGTGTTGTGCAAATACAGGGCCAGCATCATTGTTGTGTGCTTAGATAAAACAGCCAACATGTACAAATGAGCACACAGGATAGTTAACACTACACACACACACACACAAGAGATTAGGAATGATTAATTAAGTTGTTCAGACTTTATAAACCATTAATAAGCCCATTAGAATGGGCCATAATAATAATAATAATAATAATAATTAATAATAATATTTTCAACAGCCAAAAAGGACACCTTATTGTGCAAAACATATGACCATTTGTCAATGAATTACTACAGTTTAGAACTGGTAAAGAGAGCCATATTGTAGAGTGTAAAGCACATGACATTTATTAATGACTTACATTTAGAACTGACAAAAGGTAGCCTTGTTTAAACTGTAAAGCATATTTCACATGCAAGAAACTAGAAATGTAATGCCAGAGGAATTACAATAGTGGATGGAAAGCTGCTGGGTTAATGTTGGTGGGGAGATTCCTGAAAAAAAAACATTGAATCACTTAATCTTTGCGTTCATACAAACCCTTGTACCAAAAAACCTTGTGCGTCAGGCATTCTTGAGATATCACACTCAAGGTGGGTTTGGCCTTGACATTTGACTTCATCATTGAGTCCATACAAATGTTCACACCAAATTTGAAGCATGTGCGTCAAGCCGTTCTGAAGTTGTGACACAAGCATGAAAGCTGGCCTTTGGAAAATGTAATTCAGAGTATGCAATGCAAGACTACTGTACCTGCAAAACGGGGCTTTCAGTTGGTGTTGATGACTGCTCATTCTGCAGCCAGCTAACAATTACTTTGTCAACGTTAAAATAATTGAATCAACGTCGCACTGCAACATTTATTCTACATCACTTTTGCACCCTTCATTAATATTAAAGCAACATTGAAATTCTAACTACAGATCAATGGGATTTCAATGGTATTTCCACTAAAATGAATATTGAAACAATGTTGAAATTACAACCAAACTAAAGATCAACGTGATTTCAGTGCTATTTCAATTGATATTAAACCTCAGTAAACCACTATTGGCCTAATCTGGCAAAATATTGGGAAATTCATATCCTGCTTTATCTACAGCCAGGATAAATTTGGCTAGGCCTAGGTATGTCTTGTTTAGGCTACACAAGCTTGCATAAATAACCATTGACAACTTGTTATCAGTTAAGCAAGTGCATTTATTCACTCTTCATCTAGAAATTCACGTGTACTGTGTTTTCCTGCCATCCATAGCAGTTGCAGTCAGCCTGATCCTTCAGTAGCAGAGTGAAGCGGCACCTAACAGAAATAGAAGGGGGGGCAGCTGTTAGATAAATATGTTCAACTGAGCAACAAACTAACAGCTAAGCCTACAATCAAGTTATTTTACGCCAGTGGTTCTCAAACTTTTTCTTTTATTCCCCACTTACATGTAGATCAAGGGGGCATTTTTAAACCCCACCTGTCCCTCATCGCTCTAAGAAAGTGGTAGGTCAAACTTAAAATTGTCAAACTTATTGAAATAATGACAAGTTCCAAATATATCCTCGGCAGCAGAGTTAAAATCAGCTGGTGCTGCAGATATAATAAATAAACACATAATGTGCCATTGTAAATTAAACACACATATTTCTGCTTTCCAGCAACATATTAGGAAGCATAGGCCAATATTTTACAGCATTGTACAATATATTCAATGGAATACCAACATGCTGCATTAAATGGATCACTGCTGGTTGGGAAATATTTTTGAAATAAACTTTGCAGGGATGTGATGTAGGCATGCAGTGGCTCCCGAATCAGACGTTTCAGTGATTTCACTCAGATTCTCAAAAGCATAATACTGTTGTGATCGAGGCGCCTGTCCCATACCTCAAGTTTTTTGGTGAATGCAGTAATCTTAGATCTGCTAGGTGAGGAGGGTGCTTGTCTTAGCCTTGTAACTGGAGATTTAACTCATTGAGCCACTCATACAAACGTAGTTCAAAACGAAGGCTAAGTTTCAGCCAGTGATTGTTTGCCATTTCCCTCGACAGGCCAGCTATCGCTACGAAAGGCGGCTGGCTGGCAATTTGAGTGCTTAGCTAGCTACCGCCTCCACGGTGCTGCTAGCTGTGGCAATTTGAGTGCTAGCTGCTACCGCCTCCACTGCACACAACCGCGAACCTAGAAACAACTTACTATGTTGCTAAGCTACAAGTTTAAAGCTAACGCCAGCTTGCTTGCTTACTTGATTAGCCGAGTCGTTTTAAACAGACTTCACACACTCCATTCAAATACAAAACACAAAATAATTGTAACTTACATTGGGTGTGGTAGGAAAACGTCCGTTTCGTCGTCGTTTGTTGGACGAACCAGACAACATGAACGTAAACTTTCTTCAAGAGGATGCTTGACAGCAGCAGCAAAGATCCTTGATTACTAGCAAGATAGAGCAACGTAATTCGTTACTATGGGAGCAAAATGGGACAGTTCCGGTCTGCATAAGTGGGAGTGTCACCTTACGTCACTAAATAAACTTTCTCTCTTAATAAGCAATAAGAACAGATAAACATAATTGTGTTCACAATATCATTGTCTATAATCATGTATGATACCAATGAATCATTCTTTAGGACATGATATAAATAATTTAATTAGTCATGTGTACCGAGCTAGCTAGCTAGCTAACGCTAGCTTAAAATGCTATACAAGTGGATGGGAGTAGCTATGGCAATACAGCTATGCGCCAACAAGTGACTAGTAGTTGAAGGACTTCGCTTAAACTTAATATACTGTTGCAAATTCACTTGAGTATAAACTATCCACTTTAACTAATGTCAGTAATGTTATTCAGCTAGTTGTCATTTCAAAGAAATTACACTTCTCCGTTTAAAATGTTACCTTAGCTAAGAGGCTAGCTAGCATGCTAACAACTGGACAGTAACTGGCAGCAGCATGATCTGATATTAAGTTATTTTATTACAAATCCGAACACTAAAAAATTACACTTTTGGGCTTGAAATGATCCCAAACACTTACAGATTATGACAAAATGTTCCAAAAAACCCTCAACAAATCCAGAAAGACATAATGACCAATTTATTGGTATAATTCCACAAGTCTCCATTGACATTAGTGCAGCGAGGGTTTACTCTGGTCTGCATAAAGGGGGATTTCCCCCACTCCCCCTTGCAATAATCGAACGCGGAAATTGTCGAACGTTTGCGCCTCTCGCTCCGCTTTAACCCTCTCTGGCAGCAGTGCCTGTAGAATCGGTAGGAATAAATGAGGCAAGGAGAACGCTACTGCGCATGCGCACAAGTTAATTACGGGATGTGTAGTTTTAGGGAGCACCAGATTGTATGCATTAGAAGCTGAATCACTGGCATAGGTGTCACCGTTGAATTCACAGGTGACACCTGTGCCAGTGATCTAATTAGCCCGGGAACTTCTCTGGGAGCTTAACAAGTGCAGCTGCCTTTAAGCCATTATGACATCACAGCCTTTGAAGTCTATGGGGGAAAAATTAGCTTTTTACCATTTTTAATCCCTTATTTCTCAAAAAGTATAAACTTTTTTAAAAATCTGAAAAAATAACTCTCTTGCCCCACTCCAAACCTTCAGAACGGTTATTTCAACATGTCTGTACGTTAAGCGGTTAGAGTCGCATTAATTCTTGAAAAGGTAAAAAGAAAAGGTTATAATAATAAGAAGAAGCCAGGAGATTTCAAGATAGTGGATTCCATCCATTATAATAAGCAATAAGAAAACAGATCTATCTTTATTTGCATAATACTAAACAATAGATTGAACATTTTGCCAGTATCTACAGTACTATCAATTTAGCTGTTTGTGCATAAGTGTAGACAACACCATCACAAACCATGAGACACAGAACATCAGAGTTTAGGCCTGCAAAGGTAAAGCATGCGAAGGAGTTAAAGCTGAGTTGATCTTTCTCTCCCATTAGACTTAAAGAAGTTGCCAAATTATAAACACTTATCGGGCTAAGACCTTGATTTCCCTGGAACCTTCTGTACAATCTAAAGATACTCACACAAAAGAGAGGGAGAAAGAGAAATTGTCCTGGGGAATTAGTGCTCAGTTCCTGCAGTTAATTGCTTTGATTGATTTTTTTTTCTTCTTTTCCTTTCTATTCTTCCACTCTCCTGACCTGGAGTCCTTGCAGGAGGTCATTTGGGGTGGTGAGCATCCCAGAGGGCGATAAAGGGGCCGAAAGAGGATTCTCTTACTCCTCCTTAAGATCTGTGTCAACCCTAAGGGACTCCTCTAATAGGGTTGGACGGGCAGATGTGGTTTTCCAAGTGTGCTGGACCACTTCCAGATCTTTCTGAGAGATAGCGATAGAGAGAGGTTAAAGGCACCCGAGAACACACACACACACACACACACACACAGAGAGTGAGAGAGAACGAGAGAGAGACAGATATACATGCATGTTGCTGGCTAAGAAAAATACAGTCAGTACTTACCCAACTCACATACTGTACATGCATAGATTAGCTTGCCATCTCTGACATACACACACATTCACACACACACACACACACACATGCACACACACACACGCATGGGCACAGCGCCACAAACCAAAGACACAAATCAAGTCTCCTCTTGCCAGTTGTTAAGAGAAGTATTGATCTAAGAGGCTTTGTAGTGTTATGAGGCCCGTCTGTCTCCAGTCTCGCGTCAACACAGAGAGAGAGAGAAAATGGGCCCTTTTCTAATAATAGCTCTAGTAAGGACACCTCCCTTGGTTAAGAGACACCTCTGAGGGCCTTGGCAGTCTGCAGCCTCCTCTTCTAGGGCCCATCTATGCTGGATCCTCTTACATCTGTACCTCTGCAGCTTAGGCAGCCATTTATTTATTTATGTCACATTCATTACTATGCCCTAAAGAACCTTGCTTGTGTCTCTTTGGATCCATTTGTGGAGAATCACCGCATAGCCATGCCATTTTGCCAGATGACTGTGCAAATTTGTCTTGCAATCACACAATCACACATTGAAATTCAGTACACAATTGTGCAGGTTAATTGTGCAGGCATGTTTACCAGAGTAATAGATTCAGGCACACAATTCAGAGAAAACTGAAATGATGTTAAAATGATATGGTTTGTGTTGTAGAGACTCTAATATGCAGAAGAACAAGAGTGTAATAACTGAAAAATCCAATGTGGCATAACATAATGTGGAGTCTCATGTTTTGTAGATTATTGTAACAATTATTATAATGACTTATGATCACACTGTACCGTGTTACGAATGCATGCAAAAGTGATTATAGCAGTGACCTTCAAACAAAGTGTTACTCAAAGTAAAACAGTGGGAAAATGAAATTCGAACCGACATACTGATTTACTACGCCCAAATAGTTGTTTGCAAACTTGAAAAAAAAATCCTGTGAGTGCATTAGAAGCCTGAACTTATAGATTACCATAATTGAATATTCAAAAACTTCCCACTGACCTGTCAGTGATGTGCACACAAGGAAAGCTAAATCACCTTCATTTATTGAGTTGTGAGGTGCAGGAGAATACTTCAACTAAATGGCACCCATTAGCTGTGCACATACCGTAGTAGTTCAATAGCGGAAAAGCTGCTTCTTGTGCCCCGCCATTGAAATTCTGAGTTTTGCGTTTTTGGTTTTGTGCCTTCATTATTCCTGCAGCTGTATCTTAATACCGAGCTGCATTCCCCTGGACCATCTGAATAGTAATAATACACACTTCCACCATTGAAGGGTTTCTCAACGTCCACAGATAAGCTATTTAATTTCCGCCTTGGGCTGTGAACACTGGCAGAATACAATTATTTTATCTTAGTTGTCATATTATGGCAAGATTCTTAAGCTGTGGAGATTTCCATGAGCCAAAAATGAATCACAACTTTGTCACTTTCATTAGAAAAAAAATGGTCTCTGCACTTTTAAAATGTTCATTTACATAAGTATGTAAGGAGCTTATGTTTTCTTTTCTCTCTCTTTTTTTTCTGGCAACTAACGACTTTATTCAATGCAATAATTACGTCCTTGCCCACACAATCATTGGGTTATGCAAATGTTGAGTAGTTTTTTAGTGCATTCCAGCATATTTTATCTGAAAAGGGGACAAAGAGTTCAAATACCATCAGAAGTGACCAGATGTAATTATTTCAAGCATACCCTTACTCTAGCAAATGTAACACAATAAAGTGCTTTTGTTTTGTAATCTCTGAAGAGAGACAGAGGTGGAGAAGCCCCTTAAAGCCTCTCCTAGCACTAATAGTCTGAGACCCTTGTCAGCTTCACAGAAATGCACTAGAATTGTTTATGCAGACAGACAGACACACACACACACACACACACAGATAGATGGAGAGAGAGAGAGAGAGAGAGAGAGAGCAAGTATACTGCGCAAGTGTAGTGCCAGTGAAAACAGAAAGAGCATCACTGGAATCAACTAATCCTGCCGTGACACATACACACACTGACACGCACACTTTGCTTTTCGCCTAAGCGAGTCTCTCTTGTCAAGAAGATGTGAACACTTGTGAACACTACCGTAAACAATATGAAACCTCCAAACTACACAAGTGCAGACACTTTGTAGGAATGTAAAAGTTATATTCCGTCACATTCCATCCATCGCGCCCAGTGGAGATGTATAGCATTTATGTAAGCTGCTCATGAGGAAGAAGCAATGACAGTTGTTGATGTTAATCTGGACACATTAATCAGAGTGCGATGACATAAACGCTAACGAGTCTTTGTATGTATTTAACACCTCCCTCAAGCCCGGCACTTCGTCAACGCGCCTGCATTTGTCTCCAGGAACTAAACCTAATTATCCCAAGCAGTGCACATCCGAGCACTTGCAGACAAATTTCCAAATCATGATTTTTCGTCTCTTTAATTTTTCATGCAAGCATTATATCTAGAGTTTAACCACAAAGTACCATTTGATTGAATTTATCATAAAGGACTATATTTAAATCTCAAACGACCATAAGTGAAGCAGAGAATAGATTATCCTTAATTGACAAATTACATTGCCTCGATTAGTTTCGTACCAAATTTGTCTTTGTAATGTGAAATATGCCCCATACAAATGTACTTTGGTCCAGCTATTTTCAGCGTTGGCTTTAGTTATGATCTTTTTATTATTCATGAAGAAAGTTAGGGACCATGCACTGTAGACCAAGCTTCGGATGTGCAAAATATTTCAATAAGCCTGAATAAATAATACACACAGATATAAACAGGCATTCATACTGTATGGCATTTTATTTTGCTAAATGTTATTATTTTGCATATACTATTTTGATACAAGCTGTTTTTAGTGGCTGTTCTGAGTTTACCAGGTTATAGCATGTATGCAGTATGTACAATCTGTGGCAAAGGAGCAATAGATAATCCTCACCATTCAAGCATTAGCATATTTCAGGGTACCATTTTGAGGAAATAACAAAATTATTGATTGACAGCCTGACAGTCTAACTGATCTCTCAAACTTGTTGGCAGCAAGGAGCAAAGGTCTGAGGGAATGAACAAATAATAAAAAGAAAAAGAAAAATCCACCTGCATCTGTTACAGGTAGCACACACACACACACACACACACACACACACACACACACACACACACACACACACACACACACACACACACACACTTTAAGCCATGGCTTATCTTTAGGAGCCAAAATGGCACCTGACAGAGTAGGCAGTACACCTAGCCATGCTGAAACCTTGTGGTGTCACAGTGAACGATAATCCTGACAGCAAGCACAGTGCTCCCTCAAAGTAATGAGAAACACACTCCCCAAGCCATTGCCAAATCCAATTACACCCTGATTGTAGCTTACATAAAACCCCTGCCATTTTAGCCATTAGTGGGCCTCGTGTGATATGTGTTTTCCTTTCTTTCTTTTTCTCCCAGTGATGATGCTATATGCTTACAGAGACAGGTGTGTTTGTGTGTGTCTGTTCCAGCACATGCTTATCCTCTGTTTTCTCATGAGTCAGAATGTTGCTGCAATGCAGTTGTGTAATTGAAGTGGTGAGCGTACGACTAATCATTTAGACTTGGGGATACACGTTCCTTTGGCTTAACACAAGATTTTTACTATTCACTATTACGGTACTAGACTATTTCCAATGTTTTGCCAAACAAGTTGGCTGAATAATGTTTAGCCCTTCCAATAATTAAGTGATGAAATGGGTACCGGATTTTGCACAAAAACAATAACCTGGACTGTCAAGCATGTGAGGGAAGAAAAGAGGGTTAGAGGCCAATCAAACCAAGTTTGCCAGCAGAGACAAGCTAACATAAAATCAATGTCTCTCACTTGTTATTGTTGACAAACAAACTTTTTGAGTTTGGCTTTTGTAAAGCACATGCCTCTGCAAAATGAAATTCTGATTTGCTTGTCTGTCTCAGGAAAGCCCTGAGCAGAAATTATTCTGTTGTCAAGAGGGAGACTCTTCAGCAAAGGCATTACACTAGAACAAGCCTCATGGCCTCATTGAACAAGCAACATGGCATGTTGATAGAGGTGATTCTAAACTGACAGTCAACCAGCAACATACCATGACTCAAGGGCACCTGCAGGAATAAATGTTATGGTACCTACACCCACACCCTATCTACCCTTCAAATAACCTCTCTAGCTTTGCTGCCTCCATCCTTTCCGTTTTTGTAGGTGCACGTGCATGATATAGTTCTGCATTAAATTGATTTTGATAACGTGTTTGCTTTACAGAAATAGTAGTTCATGGGATACTGTGCAGAGTTGGGATGGGATACTGTGCAGAGGAATTTATGGTATGCCAACTTGGTGTGAATACACACAGGGGTAATTCTCTTCTCTGTTGAGAAGCCTGATGGTACGCACAGTGCGTACGGCCGTACACCTGCAGGCACGCCTGTCATGACTTAAGCTCTATCAGATGTTTGCAGCTTGCTAGAAATGACCAGTAACATGTTTACAAGTCAAGTTAACAAATATGAAAACCTTATATATTGTTTATTATTTTTATGACACCATTCAAACATATGTTTTGTAGTGGTGAAACTATTTGCAAATTTAAAGCAGAAGTGTACTGTATAAAATCCCGGGTCTTTTTGATGATAAGGAGTGTAAATGTTTGTTGAGGATCAAAAGGACATTAATCGGAGCAGTTGAATAAAATCATTTGTAACAACATAGTATATAGCAGAGCATGAACAGCAATCTCACTACATCAAAGTAAAAGGACTGCTTTAAGCCACTGACTGGCTCAAAGTATCATGATACATCTAAGCTACAGTGGAAAGGATACCTGCAGACAAAATATTTTTACCAGGCTCTCTTTGCAAGATGCAGGCAACTGTAATAAGATGTAACCAAATGGTCCTCAAAGGCTATGCTATATGCAAAGGTGTTGTAAATGCATTTTCTGTTGCTCAAAACTACTCCAATTAACATCATTGTGGTCCCCAACGAAAATTTACAAGTTATCATCCAAAAGTAGACCTAGCTTGTTTTTAGACTGGATTTTTCCTTTAAGAAAGACAAAGCAGGAATATGTTTCAAAGTATAAAAAGCTTGGATTAGTGTGTCACTTCTGTGATCTTAAATTGTACAGGAAATTAGTCAGAGACAAAGACTATAAAAATATCTTCCTCTTAACAAAACAGAAGAGTATTTTTTGTCCTGTTCTTATTAAACTCGTCTAATGAGGACATTACATGCCCCCTTAATATAGCTGCTCTTATTCCGATGAACTGCACACCATCGGAAATGAATGAAGTTCCTAGACCTATTTTTACCTCTGGCCACTGCATGAAAAAAGGATCATTTTCAAAGATCTCCTCCTGCACTCACATGTACTAAGAGATCTATGATCAAACTATGTTGAAAAGAGGGGACTAAAATAGGTAATCTGCTCTCTTCGGTCAAATTCTATTTGCTCCCATTTCCATGATTACCTGTACATGCAAATAACATTTCTAACAGAGTAAAGATGTGTTTCCCCAACACACTGTTGAAAAGAAACCATTGTTTAAATGCTAGTGAATCAGTTTGAGAAATATCTGTCTGGAGTTGCTATGGTGTTTGCTCAAAAATGTTCTCATGAAACACAGTCCAGAGTGTCCAAATCCGCACATCGGGAGGAGCAGAGGACAAACCACCCCTCCTGAGCATCTGCTTCAGTGCCCTATGCTCTTGTGCACCCCTCTCTCTCTGTCACACACACACACACATACACACACACACACACAAACACACACACACACAAACATACACAGAGATCTGCTATTTGTCACATCAACTGTCATAGTGTTCTGTACACCACAATGGGGGGTCCTTCAGCTCTGGCACAGGCGCCAACCCCACCCCACCTCACCTCACTCCACACCACCCTGCCCTCAGCCTGTCAAAGAGCCCTCTCCCTCTAAACATGATCTAAAGCCATCGGGAAGGAGAGAGGATTCAGATGGACCCCCTCCAGCCCAATTGTTACACACACAGTGCCATAATTCTCTTCACAACGGCTGTCTTCAGCAGGGTTGCCAAGAACCATTTTGAGACACAATTTATGTCCCTTAGTCTATATGTACACACCTGGTTCTTATTACTTTTTGGATGAGTAGTTGTATTTGGGTCCCACACCCACAGACTCAAGGGCTGACGAGAATAGTTCTGTTTTTAATTCTGTCTTAAGACACTGCATCATGTGACTGAACTGAAGCACCTATGGAGAGTTCAAAAGTAAATGTGAAAGAGAAAAGAAATATGAGGAAACAAAGTAAGCCTCCCATGACAAGCCCATCATGTTGACTGAATACCAGAAATAGCAAACAGGAACTCATCTCCAGAGACCAAGTCATCGCTGGCATGAAATCTAATGACATTTTATCTGCTTTTAAAGTATGATTCCAGTTTTTAGCTCATTATCTCAGTGAAAACTTATTTTGTTGATTCAAGGCTTTAAAAAAAATCTCCTAAAAGCCCTTCATGTGGATTACGTTGGCATTTAAGATGATAAACCATATAATTGATTTGACACTGCATTTCATTGCCTCTCCTGCAAGAAATATTGAAATGTTCCTTCTGAGATGCTATTGTCTGCACATGTGCTACTCAACAACACTCAACACTCAACAACACTGTAGCTTTCATTATGCAATCTACGCTGGCGAGAGGTGACTATACAGCAAGTTGCAACAAACCCTGAGTGCTTTGGGGGGTTTTAGCCATTATAGCATATCTGTAGAACCACAGCTCACATGTTTGCTCACTATCTTGAACCTCTTCCTGGGTGAAAAATATGTCATCCCAGAGCAAGGGATTGGATTAAATGGATGGTTTAAACTATCAGAAGCATGTGCTATTGCCCTCTTAAAATCAAGATGCATGGTAGACATTTTTGCGGAGCAGAGATCTAGAACAGGATTCTGATGCTGAATCAAACACGATGTAGCTATATGGCAATTGGTCCTTTCACTTTGATCTGGAGCTTTTAAAGAACTTAAAGTTCTTTAGTTTAAAGAGCTACACTGTTGGAATGTTTTTCCAGGTGTCCGTTCATCTCATGAAGTTCACATGAAACACACGTCATTTGTTTCCCCAAAATGTTACTTCTCTGTAGTGCATCATAGAATTTTATTCTCACTTCCATCTATTGTGATTTCCTGCCCGCTGTGTCTGCTTTTTATTACTCATCTAATATCAGTTAACAGACCAGAAAATAAGCATGTGTGAAAACACCTAAAAAGAGCTCTGATCTGAAACCAACGCTTCACATAAGTATTAACCTTGGTAGCCTGCTGCCCTGAGAATAATAATAAGCATATGAATAAATAAGTGACTGAATTAGTCCTTTGATTAATTTGGTCCACATTTACATATATCTTCATACTTGACGTGAGCTGTCTTGAGGAAGGCTTGCGGTGTGAGTGCTCGGCAGAGTACCACCGCTTGGCAAGCTGTTGTATCTCTCCCACCATATGGCAATCTGACAGTGTTTTCTCTACTAATTAGTACCTTACACATAAGCCAAGGCAAAAGACCAAATGTCAAAGCAATCATCCCACTGTTGCACAGAGGATTTCCCTTCTTGGGGGAGAGGAAGTTGAACAAAGAGCAGTTGTGATCTTAGCCAACACCGTGGAGCCTGACAAACCCAAGTTCAGACGTGACACAAGTTAAAACTGCAATTAGCCAAGGGATTGTTCTTTTTATGTTCTTGCATTTTGTTCTGCCCAAAATGTATCAAATGAAAGGCTAAAGAGCCACCCGAGCTGTAATTACTCAACGTCTTTTGTGCACAACATCCGACAGAGACAGGGTAATGAAGAAAGAACTTTTTTATTCAAGTGGGTTCACGGCTCCATCATGCTTTCAGTAGTTAACAACACTTTTATTCATGCTTAGAAGTACATTACATCTCAGGTGTGAGAGAAGACCAAAGGCACCAAGCATGACAACTAGTGCACACAACACAATACTACTGGATCCTCCAGTCAGAAATAGGCCATATTTAACATTTGTGACTTTAATATGTTGTGGAGAATTCTAGTTTACTACAAAGTGAATACAGTCCTCTTAAATGGTAAAAACTTCAAAATTGCATCAGCATACAGTAATTGTATTCCTTTCGAGTTGAAGAGTAGGGTATTTGCTCATCAGGCAGACAAGATACACAGACTCCAGAAGATAAATTGTCATGAGCTCTCTCTCTGCCTGGTAACACGTGCTGATTGAAGTCTGATGACCTCCACCTGTTCCTGCTCTGCTCTGCCTCACCCTCGTTACCTACCAGCTGCACTGCATTCACCACTCATCATGCCCTCTATATAAAGCCTTGCTTTTCAGTCCACACTTGTCAGATCGTCTGCAACCAGCACCAGTTACCTGCCTGTTTATTGAAAACGCCTCTGACTCTTTGCCTGTGATCCCGGACCCGCTCGACTACTTCTGTGTTCTCCAGCCCCGGTAATCTTGACCTGCCTTCCGTCCCTCTTCTACGAATACCGCCTAGTCCTTGACTGTACTGCTGCTTCGTTTCAATTGCTGTTGTGTGTGTGTTTCCCCCAGGACTTCCCGGATCATCCAGCTCCTGCCTTCGCTGTTCGGCTACTGGGGGAACACACACACGCAGACTCTTGGAACTCCTGTACCCCCCCCGGAACCCCTGAAACCCCCAACCCTTAAATAAACTTTTGAACGTGACGCAATTGTGGTCCTCGTCCTGTTTGGTGTCTGACAGTACGATCTGACCAAACATGGACCCAGCGCACGGTCGAACCAGCATGGAAACCGACGAACCAGAACCACCCACCGCCATGCAACGCCTGGAAGAGACAGAGAGAGAGGTAAACCGCAACACTGCTGACATTGCCTCCCTACTTCAAGCCGGCTTGAGCCAGCGTCAGCAGTTCCAGCAGCAACAGCAACAACTTGCAATGATCATTCAACTTCTCACCAACCTTTCTCCTCTGCCTGCTCCCACCGGCCCAGCCCCAGCCAGCCTGCTCACCGGCCCAGCACCCGAGTCTCCTGCCCAGTCCACTGCTACCGTGGCTGCCGGAGCCCCAGAACCCAGGATCGGCAATCCAGAGCGGTTCAGCGGCGACCCAACCCAGGTACGGGCGTTCCTGACGAGCTGCCGTGTCCAGTTTACCCTGCAACCCAGGACTTTTGCCACTGAAGGGGCGAGGGTCGGTTACGTGATCACTCACCTGACGGGCCGAGCTCGACTCTGGGGAACGGCGGAGTTCGAGCGCCAGACCCCAGCATGTGCAACCTTCAACCTATTCGCAGAGGAGATGCTCAAGGTATTCGATTTGGAATCCACAATAGCCGAGGCATCTCGGATCCTGATGAGTATTCGCCAAGGCAGAAGGACTGTTGCGGATTACTCCATCGACTTTCGAACCGTGGCAAGTCGAAGCTCCTGGAACATGGAAGCATTGGTGGATGCTTTCCTCCACAGCCTGGCGGACTACATAAAGGACGAGCTGGTTTCCCATGATCAACCCCCCACTCTTGATGAAGCCATTGCTCTGGCTGTCCGCATCGACCGCAGGATCCAGGCCCGCCGTCATGAGAGAGGGCGCCAGAGTCCATCCACCAGCACACGGAGTGTCCCAACTGCCCTTCTGTCCGCACCTGCCACACCATCTGGCCAGCCGGACCAGTCTGAACCGATGGAGATCGGCCGCACCTCCCTAACCCCTGCAGAGCGCCAGCGACGCATCACCTCCAACTTGTGCCTGTACTGTGGTGGTGATGGTCATCGAGTCGCCACCTGTCCAGCAAAAGCCGGAGCTCACCAGATGTAGGAGGAATCCGGATGAGCTCAATGAACATTCAGCCCTCCATCAGCCGTAAACCCCTCATCCAAGTCTGTCTTCACCTGTCTGATTCCACCCACACCCTGGCAGCCCTGGTGGACTCTGGCGCAGAAGCAAACATTATTGACACAGGACTTGCTCGTCAGCTGGGCTTGGAAAGCCATCGCTTGTCCACTCCTGTTCCAGCCCGGGCCCTGGACGGTCACGCAATTGGCACAGTTACCAGCATCACAGCCCCCATCTCAATGATGGTGTCAGGAAACCACCGAGAGACCATCCGCTTCCACCTGCTCAGCTCTCCAGGCCAACCCCTAATCCTGGGCTACCCTTGGCTCCGTCTCCACAATCCTCACCTCGATTGGGCCTCCGGAACTGTGAAAGAGTGGGGAAATGCCTGCCACCTGACCTGTTTGCGTGCTGCCTCGCTGCCCCCCGGCTCAGTACCCCCCAGCATTGCCCACGACATTTCTAATGTCCCTGAATGTTACCATGGCCTCCGAGAGGTGTTCAACAAGACCAAAGCCACATCTCTGCCCCCACACCGTCCGTACGACTGTGCCATTGATCTCCTCCCTGGGACTGCTCCACCCAAAGGTCACCTCTACTCACTATCCCCTCCTGAAAGAAAAACTATGGAGGATTACATCAGGGACTCCCTGGCAGCTGGACTCATCCGCCCGTCTTCCTCTCCTGCTGGTGCCGGGTTCTTCTTTGTGGGAAAGAAAGATGGTTCTCTTCGCCCCTGCATTGATTATCGAGGTCTGAATGATGTCACAGTGAAGAACCGGTACCCTCTGCCTTTACTCACCTCTGCTTTTGAATTGCTCCAGGGATCCACTATTTTCACCAAACTGGACCTTAGAAATGCTTACCACCTAGTGCGAGTAAGGGAGGGTGACGAGTGGAAGACAGCATTCAACACCCACACCGGCCATTATGAGTACCTGGTAATGCCATTTGGCCTCACCAACGCCCCAGCGGTATTCCAGGCGCTGGTGAATGATGTGCTGCGGGACATGCTGAATAAATTCGTCTTCGTGTACCTGGACGACATCTTAATTTTCTCCAGAACTCTGTCCGAACACACCCGTCATGTCCAGCTGGT
Source organism: Alosa sapidissima (assembly GCF_018492685.1). Classification (NCBI taxonomy): domain Eukaryota; kingdom Metazoa; phylum Chordata; class Actinopteri; order Clupeiformes; family Clupeidae; genus Alosa; species Alosa sapidissima. Next base: position 1,910,012 of record NC_055979.1, on the reverse strand, counting down.
TCTTCGACGGCTCCTGGAGAACTCTCTCTATGTCAAGGCGGAGAAATGCGTGTTCCATGCTCAGACTGTGTCATTCCTGGGATACATCGTCGCTGAAGGCAATATCCAGATGGACCCCGCAAAGGTCTCGGCAGTTACCTCCTGGCCAGTTCCGGGGAATAGGAAGAAGCTGCAGCAATTCCTCGGTTTTGCCAATTTCTACCGGAAATTCATCCGGAACTACAGCTCCGTCGCCGCTCCCCTCACAGCTCTGACCAGCATCAAACACCCCTTTTCCTGGACCCCAGAGGCCAACACAGCCTTTCATACCCTCAAGGCCCGGTTCACCACTGCCCCCATCCTCCAGATGCCGGATTCAGACCGGCAGTTCGTTGTCGAGGTGGATGCCTCAGACGTGGGAGTCGGGGCCATACTCTCTCAACGGGCAGAGGAGGACAACAAGTTGCACCCCTGTGCATTTTTCTCTCGCCGGCTTTCACCTGCAGAGCGCAATTATGATGTTGGAAACCGTGAGCTGTTGGCTGTCAAGCTTGCCCTGGAGGAGTGGCGTCACTGGCTGGAGGGGTCCACAGTTCCGTTCCTGGTCTGGACCGATCACAAAAACCTCGAATACATCCGCAATGCCAAACGTCTTAACCCCAGACAGTCCCGCTGGGCCTTGTTTTTCACCAGATTCAACTTCACCCTGTCATACCGCCCAGGTTCTCGGAACACCAAGCCGGACGCTCTCTCCCGTCAGTTTCATAAGGATGACGCCCCTTCCCAGGAACCTGCATCAATTCTGCCCGATCCCTGCGTCGTAGCTGCCCTGACCTGGGATATCGAGGAGGAAATTCAAGAGGCCCTCCGTGACCATCCCAGTCCCAGTGCATGCCCAGACGGTCGTCTCTTCGTCCCAGATAATTTGAGGTCCCGGGTCATACAGTGGGGACACAACTCCCGCCTTGCCTGCCACCCGGGCTCCGCCCGCACCTGCCATCTCCTTGCCCAGCGCTTTTGGTGGTCGTCTTTGAGAAGGGATGTCCGAGAATTCGTCCGTGCCTGCCCCACCTGCAATCAGAACAAGTCCTCCACTCGGCCCCCCGCTGGTTTACTCCAGCCCTTGCCTGTGCCCACACGACCCTGGTCCCACGTCTCCTTGGACTTTGTAACTGGCCTCCCACCATCAGGTGGGATGACTGTCATTCTCACTGTGGTTGACCGGTTTAGCAAGATGGCACACTTCATTCCCCTCCCTAAACTGCCATCTGCCAGAGAGACTGCCCAGGCTGTTCTTGATCATGTCTTCCGTCTACACGGGCTGCCCAGGGATGTTGTCTCTGACCGAGGCCCGCAATTTACCTCTACATTCTGGAAGGAGTTCTGCCGTCTTCTAGGGGCCACAGTGAGTCTCACCTCTGGGTTCCACCCCCAGTCCAATGGTCAATCCGAGCGGGCAAACCAGGAGCTGGAGAAGGCGCTGCGGTGCATGGTTTCTCGCAAACCCCAGGCTTGGGCACAACAACTGATGTGGATAGAGTATGCTCACAACTCCCTCACCTGCTCTGCCACTGGTATGTCACCTTTCCAGTGTGTGTATGGCTACCAGCCCCCCCTGTTCCCCAGCCAGGAAGGAGATGTGTCCTGCCCGTCTGCCCTCGCCTATGCCCGCCGTTGCCGTCGTACCTGGTCACAAGCTCGTGCCACGCTACTCAAGTCAGCTGTCAGCTATGCCACTGGGGCTAACCGCCGAAGATCGCCGGCACCCGCCTACCGTGTTGGCCAGAAGGTGTGGCTGTCAGCCAAGGATCTCCCACTGCGGGTGGAATCGCGTAAACTGGCACCTCGATTCCTCGGCCCGTTCCCTATCCAGAGGGTCATCAGCCCAACCGCAGTCCGGCTCCAGTTGCCAACCTCCATGAGGGTGCACCCTACTTTCCATGTTTCGAAAGTCAAGCCGACGCATGAAAGCCCGCTGGTCCCCGTGCCGCTTCCTCCTCCTCCTCCTCGCCTCGTTGACGGTGGGCTGGTGTACACCGTTCGACGCCTGCTTCGGTCCAGACGGCGAGGTAGGGGCCTCCAGTATCTCGTCGACTGGGAGGGCTATGGACCTGAGGAGAGAACCTGGGTGCCAGCCAGTCGGATTGTGGACCGGACACTCATCGCCGACTTCCACCGTCTGCATCCTGATCAACCTGCAATCCGTAGGGGCCGCCCCAGAGGGGTCCCTAACCGTCCTGCCCGCCCGGCTTCCTGTCATGTGCCTGACCCTGACCCTGTCTCGGTACCTGTCCCGTCTTCTGTCCACGACCCTCCAGCTCCCTCCGAGGATGAGGATGTTCACTCGGACCGCTCGGAGGAATTCTAGCCCTCCACCGGCTCCCCTCCGCCCTCCCGACGTGGTGTCACTCTTGGGGACTTCTGGGGCCGTCCCTTAGGGGGGGGGTTCTGTCATGAGCTCTCTCTCTGCCTGGTAACACGTGCTGATTGAAGTCTGATGACCTCCACCTGTTCCTGCTCTGCTCTGCCTCACCCTCGTTACCTACCAGCTGCACTGCATTCACCACTCATCATGCCCTCTATATAAAGCCTTGCTTTTCAGTCCACACTTGTCAGATCGTCTGCAACCAGCACCAGTTACCTGCCTGTTTATTGAAAACGCCTCTGACTCTTTGCCTGTGATCCCGGACCCGCTCGACTACTTCTGTGTTCTCCAGCCCCGGTAATCTTGACCTGCCTTCCGTCCCTCTTCTACGAATACCGCCTAGTCCTTGACTGTACTGCTGCTTCGTTTCAATTGCTGTTGTGTGTGTGTTTCCCCCAGGACTTCCCGGATCATCCAGCTCCTGCCTTCGCTGTTCGGCTACTGGGGGAACACACACACGCAGACTCTTGGAACTCCTGTACCCCCCCCGGAACCCCTGAAACCCCCAACCCTTAAATAAACTTTTGAACGTGACGCAATTGTGGTCCTCGTCCTGTTTGGTGTCTGACATAAATATTCCAGTATGATAGCAATCCAAAGCCCACTTCCAAAATCATGCGAGAGTAGAAGACGAAAGTAGCCAAGTATGTCATGTGACATACAGACAACAAAACCCCTTTGGTGGAGTCATGTACATATAAAGTATTACTTTTTTATTTTTTCATAAATAAATGCTATATCGCTCAAATTAGACGTCATGATACTGTATGCTGCGTTCTGTTTGTCTTTTAGCGAACCCGGAGCTTGTCAATGACGTCATGTCGTTAAAAATATGAACTGTGTCAACCAGCTGTGCTACCGTCTGTTAGTAATTGGCTACTGTTAGCAGTTGTTACTAGCCAGTTTGTAACAAAGCATTATAATGACACAAATCCAACAGAACTGCTAATAAACAGAGCATAAAAGGCTCACATTTGGGTGCAGCCATTCAAACTTGTAGTACTTTGGGTTCGACCGAGTTGACAAGTCGTGGTAGGAACTTCAGAGGGCGTTCCCTGGGAGTTTCTGTTGCTAGTTTGAACTTTGAACTGGTGAAAACAGCTCGGTAAACGACTTGAACAGACAAATAGAACGAGCCATTACTGTAAGGTGATACAATTTTGAAAAACAAAAGTTAAAAAACTCTATCTGTCCAACATCTTGCATTTTCTTGAATATGCATTCACCAGATTTGCCTGTGGTACTTGGAGAGATTACATTTGATCCCACTGGGTCTACAGCCCTGTATTTGAACTCTGACTACTGGCTTTGTTTTCTGAAGATTGTGTGAGCAATCCAAAGGGGCATAAGTGGACAGTTCAAAGTTGTCCATGTTTGGGTGTGAGTGCATCAGTCAGGAGGTCACCAAAAAGTGTTTCCGTGCTCTGACTGCATCCACAAAGTGGAGAAGAGAAAGAATAAGAAGGAGAAAGGAGCGAGGAGGCTAATGGGATCATTAATATTGATGAGGGAGACTAACCGAAGCACACCAGACTCTTGGTTTGTTTGTTTGTTTTATAGTGTTGTTGTTGTTTGTATTCACCTGTTTTTGCATTGTGCCATGTTCCACGGCTGCAGTGTACTGTGATGTGGCATATTGATGAGTTCATATCTGTGGAACACAAAGTCATGTCCATGATTTACACTGCACATGTTCCACTTGAGTCGTCCTGTTCTCCAGCAAACTGCACTTCTGTCTAGTGCAGCTGGCATCAGGGGGGGCAACTGGCATCAGGGGGGGCAACTGGCATCAGGTGGGGCAGGTGGGGCAGGTGTCTTTCCTCCAAACCGAAACAGCCCTGTTGATGGAGAAAAAGATAGGTGTAATTGAATGCTTACTTGGCTATGCACCGTTTATTCTGTTTGTGTAATTAAACAGAGAGTTAATTGGAAAGAAGCGGAAGAGGATATGGGGAGTATAAACAAAACTAAATCCACTGTCTTTTCCACTAGATGGGCTCTGTTCACCTGCTCTGTGATGCTAGTCATATACATATATATATATATATACATCTTCTATATTTTCCCATCATAGTATTTCACATGGTTTTGTTTTGATGTTACAGTTGTTTAGTCTAACCTGACTCTGCCAGATGCTTCGCATTTGCTCTGCATGTCCATCTAGGAACTTTTCGTTGGAGAACTTTTGGGAAGGGGCGAAAATACTGGTTAGCTGATTGGATAAACCATCTGTCTATCACCACCTATGTTGGTTATCGATGGGCCAAATCAACCAATCAGATGAACAAAGTGTTCTTCTAATGCCTTCGTAACTAACGTTAAGGTTTTTAAACGTATGTGATGTATGTGACATGAACCTCATCAACGACAATCCCCACCAAGTTTTCACGGTTGGCCCTACACTTCTGAAGAAAGCATATTCCTCCATTACGGACTGGAATCGGCTGAGGAGGATGTCTGTGTCGTTCATTCCTCCCAGCTCCATGGCTGAGACTCATAGCTTCACTGTCTCCCCAGGAATACTTTCTAATTCGGATCAAACTGTGGATGCCGTCATGTTGTTCGTTGCATCACACCTAAACCCGCCTCCAAACCAACGCTGATTGGCTGTTCGTTTGGCGAACTGCTCCAAATGTTTTCTTTTGGAAAGATGCCAGACTGATCTGTGAGTGTAAAACTGAAGCTCGCGAGATCAGGATGGTCTCACGAGGCTATGTTTAGTTATCCCAGACTCAGAATGTACTTCTCATTATATCTGTGCTAAAAATGGGGCACTCATTTACTCGTGTGCTGGCCTCTAAGTAGGGTACAACCGGGACGATTGAAACGGGGGACGAATGAAACATTCCGGTTTTCTCCGAGTGCAACGATGATAGACAGTCATCATCTTGGGCCTGATTAATAACAACAATGAACAGCTCTACTTGGATCAGGTTGATGAGGTGGCACAGTGGTGTCAATCTAACAGCTTGACACTGAATATCAATAAAACCAAGGAAATGGTAGTGGATTACAGAAGGAAGCAGCAGAACTACAGTTACACCCCACTAATGATCAGCGGGCAACCTGTAGAGAGAGTCACAAGTTTTAAATACCTTGGTGTCCACATTACTGAAGACTTAACATGGACTGTTAACACTCAATATGTTCTGAAGAAGTCCAGACAACGACTTCATCAGCTAAGGAAATTCAAAGTTTCTACATCCATCATGAAGGCCTTCTACACTTCAGCGGTTGAGAGTGTTCTAACTGGTAGCATCATCACCTGGTATGGGAACTCCACAGTTAGAGATTGTAGTACTCTGCAGAGAGTAGTGCGCTCAGCTGAACGTACTATAAGAACTCAACTCCCTGCTCTACAAGATATCTATTCCAGAAGAGAGCCCAAAAGATTCTGAAGGACTCTTCTCATCCTAACAATGGATTATTCCTACCGCTGAAATCAAGAAGACGCCTATGTAGTCACAAAGCCAGAACTGAGGGACTCAGGAGAAGTTTTTATCCCCAGGCCATCCGAACTCTGAACTCACACTATACTGACTTTGCACACATTCACTCCTCAGCACTCATGTACCCCCCCCCCCACACACACACACCTACACCTACACCTACATGACTTTTAGCACTTTTACATCCCTCTCGCTATGCTACAGACCTTTTCTTACAGTGCATGAAAATGCACTGTTCTGTTATCCGAAGTCTTCTTCTTCTTCTTCTTCTTCTTCCCACCAAATTTCTGCGTCTAATTCAGCTTCAACCGTTTAACGTAGAAACTTCGTTCAAACTTTGTAACGTAGGTCTTGAAAAGGAGACTTGAGGAATGTATTTTTCACTTTTGTAAACTTTATACTTTTTGAGATATTAATAAAAAACAAGCTTATTTGTATGTGGACTATGACATCATAATGGGCTAATTAACTTGATTTGCACCTGTATCAACTTCCAGCTGCTCAACTAGGTCCCATCAAAAAGCTAGTTAAACTGATTGCACCTGTATCAACTGCTTTCTGCTCAATTAGGCCAACTCTCTTTGTGTATCTCCATTCTACGAGGATATAAGGCACATTCCATCCAACTTTCTATCCATTCATCCTCTTCAAACCATTCACTCATCTACCCATTAAACTATCCCATAAACATCCATTAAACAATCTGCCTATCAACATCCATTCAACTTTCTGTCTATCAACATCCATTATACTATCTACATTTAACTTTTAAACTATATACTCTGTCTCAGGCTTTAAACATACAATCTGGCTCTACAGATCCTGTTCAACTATTTCCTCTGCCCACAACTGTTTCAAAATAAATGTCCTCACTACAATAATTCACTAATACATAATTTAACTATTTAAACTACTCAACTATGTAACTGTTTAGCCATTTCAACTGTCAGTTGTTATCAACTATGACTTCTGCCAACTGTTATCAAATAAAAGTTTGTTTTGCATTTTATGTTAATATACAGTATGTTTATATTTTCATGCACTGGTAATTTCCTCGAAATTACATTTTCTAGTTTATTTTCTTATTTCATCACACGTCAAAACACACACACACACACACACATCTGACTTTCTCCAACTTTTGCACATCTCCATATTACTTTTTATTTATTATTTTTGATTTCTCCTCCATCTATCTACCCATGTCCTTGATTGCCTAGCCTTTCTATAGGCTGACACCAGACATAATTTCACTGCATTTCTTCCTTCCAGTAACTATATGCATGTGACAATAAACTTCCTTGTATACTTGTATTTGGACAAAACATAGAGCATATTAGCCTTCCTGTTACGTCCTGGTATCACAGAGTTACAGGCGATAAACGATTTTTGATGGTCACAAGTTTACTTCATTAGCGGTTTATTTTTTTTGATTATTAAAGAGTGTTTTTCATTTAAAGGTTTGACTTCATGCTTATTCAGTAGAGCATTTAGTGCTCTCCCCAATCCCAGACGTTCACATTGCATGTTTGTTTGTAATGGATGCAAAACAGCCTATAATGCTAGATGTCTATGGCGGGACGATTGAAACACCTGTTTCATTTGTCCCGACCAGGCAGTAAACCCCATTTATTCTAAGTCAATGCACACATATCTGTGTTTATACTATATTTTATGCAGGTGAGACATGGAAAAGCAGTTTTAGAAAGATGCAAATATATTTGGGGCTATCAGGTAGGGGGTCGAGTTTTGCCATGTTAACCGATGGAGACTGACGGCCTGTGGGTCATGAAGGGCACTTATTTGGATGTGTGGTGGCTTTAACCACGTAAAACAGAGTGAAATAACATTTTGTACTATAGAAACATTATACAATTCGAAACATGCATTATTCTAGCAATATTAATGGCATAGTGCATGCCATTTCCATAACCGCGAGATATGCGCTTCAACATGACGGCAATGAGTTGTTAACAGACATGAACCAAGACATATAGCCCAGCAGCAATCTATCTAAAATAACACATACTTGAAGTACCATTCATGATATGTTGTCAAATATTGAAATTGTGGGAAGTTTACATAATTTAAGCTGTATGTTTCATTCGTCCCCCATGCTGTTCCATTCGTCCCAGCCAGGAGGGACGAATGAAACAAAACGCATATTCGACTTCTACTTAAATAATTCTTGAACGGTTTTGTTCAGAGCTGTAAATGCAACTGTATTTGACAGAGGATAGATATAGGTTGCTAGTGACAAAATATTAACTTTCAGTGTTTTACGATGTCTTTGTAAATTACGTTTAATTAAGAAGTGTTTCATTTGTCCCGGTTCTCCCCTACATTTCACATTTTCCTCTGCAGTTATTCAGGACAACCATGAAGGACGTTACATATCGAAACAGTTTGTGCCTGTAACTTAGCAACCTGACAAACCTTGCAAAACTCATCATTTGGGAGATTACACTCAGTTTGGGTATACAGTCATTTCTCACAATCAATAAATACACAGTCTGATATGGCAATTCAATTTAATGACTCTACTGTATATACAACCATTTTGTGTCGTGCTTTCAATGAAAGCCATAAAAAAACATTTTTGTTTTTTTGAGAAAACCGAGAAAACTTGGCACTTAGGTCAGAGTACTGTAGTCCCCAAAAGAGAACTAAGTGGGTTCACCGCTTTGCTGGTTTCAGCAGCCGCCCCCCCTCCCAAAGTGACTTAAAAGTAAATTAGCACAGAAACCTATTACAGTTGCTCTACCAATACCCTTTGCCTATAAAGTGAAAGTGAAAATAACCCATGTAGATAAATACAGTAAGTAAATAACATTCAGTGGAGGCAATAAGCTGTGGCTCTTAAACTGACAAAACACAAAGATTAGTTTAGCAATTTCACCATACTATCGACTTGGCCATGTAGGCCAGTTTTGGAGTAATTAGGTGTACAATACGCAAGGACAATGCAAACAGTGGAGGGAAGCTCACAGAAAAGTAATTGGATTCATTCATTTAGAGCTGTGGCCAACAAAATGAGTACACAAAATGAGCTTGGCGCTATGGTAATGTTCTTCATTAAGAACAGGACATTTTGGATTTAAAATCCCTTGAAATTGAAAAAAAGAGTTAACCATGTTGATTAAAGAGCAATAAAGAGACAAAAGCACCCACTTCCCCCAGCCGCACACACACACACACACGCGCGCGCGCGCACGTCTTCTTAAAACAAGGTGAAGCAACATTGGTGAGAAATAAGTGAGTTCAATTTGTCCCCAGCAAGGTTGTATCAATGTGGTGGGGTGTGCCAAGGTTAGACCTGGGGATGTTTGACCCCTCTCCCCCACTAAGAAGCCTGCCATGGGGGTCAGCACGAACGTCTGTGGCCAGATGGTACCCATCCACCTGGGACCGGGGCCTGTGACAGTCTGGTCACAGTTTAACTCTGGAGGTTGCATATTCCGGCAGTGTTTAATGGCCGATTACATGCATCATTTATCATAATTATGTCTCGATAAAAGTTTGATGGGAAACACAACAAGAAGTGCTTTGAATATGCAAACTTTAACCTCTCTCATCACACACAGACGGGACACACTGAAAGGCAGGGTGCTGGGAAGGGGAATGTGATGGCGTAGTGTGTGTGTGTGTGTGTGTATGGGGGGGGGGGGGTTCTGGAGAAGAGTGAGGATAAAAGTATCCAGTTTGTTACGATCCCACTGACATCATCCTGCCTGCTGCTGACTGTACTTTCCAAGTTTATTTATTTATTTATTTTTGCCTGCCTTTTGTTTTACATTTACCCTCTGGCTGACCGCAAGACAATGAGACGGCTTTTCTCTGTTAACAAATGTAAATGTTGGCTTTGTATGAAAGCCGCACCGTGACCATATTAAATGCCTTCAAGACTCCAAGCCACACACACAACTCCCCACCCCAACGCAGGCACACACTCCCACCTCTTTTTCTATTGAATTGATGTCTTCTTGGCATGCAAAATTAATTTACACCGCTCTCTGAGTATCTATTTCAGGCAGTGATAACATCAACACATGGACTTGTGAAAATTCTCATAAATCCTTTGCAAAAAAAGAGAAAATAAAAAAAGAAAACAGTGCTATTATGCAGCTGTGACAGATCGGTTTGATTCGACGCATAGATCTCACACAGACCATATCAATTAATTTTGCCAGGGGAGGAAATAATTAAATACCATCGCCAATAAAATTCCTTTGTGCTCGCAACCTGCCAGGTGCTTAAAATAGATGCAACATGAAACAAATAATACCATTTTCTTTCCCTGTTAGCAAGGGCACAAGTTAAAGCGAAGCCTTAAGATGAATAGATATGGAGGCATCACAATGCATTATAATTGATGATAAAAAACACACACACACACTTCCAGCTTGGGCTGCAGAGCTGACGAATATTAAAGCAGCCTGCACATATCAGTGAGCTGGCTGTATGTGGCCCTGTTTTTTTTTTTTTGTAGTCTTCTTTCCCGCTTGACATTTTCGACCAAGGCTCCTGGATAATTACTCTGTGGCTCCTTGCTATCTCTGTGCCCTGAGAAGACTCCCCCTTTCCCCACTGAGAACTGGGCAAGATGAAGTGTAGGGTCCTGGATGTGTAGGGATTGGGGTGAGACTGTTGAGAGAGGGAGGTGTTTGTGTGTGTGTGTGTTTTATTCTGAGGGGATGGTTAGAAAAAACGCTCTAATGAACTTTTCCAAGAGGCAGAAATACTGAAATAGTACAAATGTCTGTGTTATCAATAAATCCTCACACAATCAGTACTTTGTATTTAAAAGAAAAAAGGAACATTTCAGATAGAATAAGTAAATTTGTCCACCTCAAGGGTCAGATTTGGCTATGTATAAAAAGCACATGATGCTGCAAAGCTGAATGCATTAGACCTGTGTGCTACACCTCGATAGTCAATATAAAAGCAAACCTTTAAAATAAGACAACCAAATGTGGAAAATGTCACAGCGTTGCTTTGTACTAATTTCAATGGGCATGATTCCTTGGCGCTGTCCCACAGACGGATTGTCATATGAAAATAATAAAAAGAATCATATTAATTGATTTTTTACTTAAGACCCTAATAAATAAGCTGCAGGAATCAAAGATTTGACTTCTCAGGAGTCGTTTTGGTAAATGATGTTTTACAAGGCACTGGGAATAAGAAATGTATTAAAAGAATGCTGCAGATTAAATTTGAAATTCATTTTGTTGTCACTCCACGGAGGCTATTAATGTAGGAATTACTCATTAGCAGTATTAATTGCTCACGTCTGTACATACCCCCAGGGTGGAGGAAAACCCTTCTCGTAGCACCACTGTGCAATGCAGCACTTAAATCAAAAGCCACTGGGCCTATCGTGTGTGTGTGTGTGTGTGTGAGAGAGAGAGAGTTTGTGCTTTCAAAGTTGTGATAGTTTTGCGTCACACTTTCAGTAGCACAGCTGACATATTTTTTGAGGTCAACAGATCTACAGTGTAACTCTCAGATCAAAAAGGGGAACACTATAAAGATGCACCTAATGTGGCAGATTACTGAGACCATCTGTCAGGGAGGGACTAACAAGAACATTTTGATCCCTTCCAAAATGAGAAATGAAATTGCATCATGTTGCATTACAGTGTGTTAAGGTCATTGCCAATAGCTTGCATCAATAAACATTAATGTGGTGTGACAGAACCATTAACATGACATGATACTTGCCATGAGGTCTTTCGCTTTTGAAGTTTCTGTGATGACAAATGATTCAGTTGCAGTTAAAGGTTAGGACAATAATCAGAATATGGTTATGACCTATTTCACTTACTGTGTAAATGATGTAATTTCTAATAAAAGTTGGCCATAGTTATTTTGTTCAAGTAAAGAATAATTTGTACATTTGCGTTGTCTTGATCTGCATTGTTGTAATGGATCTCATTTGCATTACTCCAACATTCATTTATATGACCTGTGACACCATTTGTAAAACAAAGTCTCGAATGACTGATGACAAATATGACGCTGTCTATGAAATGAAGTGCTGCTAAATGACTGCTTCAGGATCTGTTGGTCTTTCAGTTATACTGTATTTCAGTTTGCAGAAACGATCATGAACATTATTGCAATTATCAACACACACACACAAACACACACTTTCATTCTCACTGTTAGTTTTTAACTATTGTATTGTTTTTACTTGTAAGTCGCTTTGAACAAAAATGTCTGCTTTACGTCTGAATTAACCATAACCAATAGTAAATGGAATGCAAGAGGACACTCCTCCTTCAAGTCCTGGACCATGTGCTGGACCATGACGCTAAGTGCTGCGTTTTTGATCGCCAAATTAAAGCCCTTGATCACTTACGACAGATGTCAGTTAAGTGTGTGAGGGTTCAGGGCTTAGACCTTTGGGGAGACAATGAGTCATTGAGATTCAGCCAATGTCTCCCCTCATGGACTCAAACTCTTTGATGCGCATTCCTGCAAACTTAGTGAGGGTTTAGGGCTGTCCTACTGCGAAACTGTGAAGTGCATGAGGGCTCACTCACACCCTTTCTGTGTGAAGTTGACATCTATGCACACTTTACTCAAGGGAATTACCTGCAATTTATAGCATTATGACGTGACACATGTAGTTGGACAGAAACCCACATTTATGAAAAAAAAATAATCAAAGAAAGAAGTTATTTGTTGGTTTGAGGCAAATATGGAGACAGGTAGACAACAGTCAAATGGGGAAGGGTGACCAAACAGTTCTGGACCATCATGTGCCTGATGAAAGCTGACATGTCCCATATGACTACAAATCTTTGCTGGTCTGGATTCTGCTGACCTGGGACAAGCATACGATGGATAACATCCAGAGAAATGATGATGTGGACAGTGTTATAGGGGCCAAGTGTTGCATGGATGGTGGTGCATGTCACCATTCTTTGAAATGGCAGCACTCATCATAATCTTTCCCCACATTGTTCAGGGATAGTGACAATGGCCCTCTGTCCAGTGACATATCTCCCCCTTTGTCTTGTGAGATTGAAGCCCACCAAATCCATGTAGGCCTACATGTCATAGAAGATACAGTAGCATCAGCGTCAATGCAACTGCAATACATAGATCTATGTAGTGATTTACAGACAGACAGACAAACTTCAGTGGTTCTGACTAACTTCTTTGATTGATGATTTGTGTGTTCCCCACAGGCCCCAGCTCAGAGAAAGGAAGGAAGTTTGTCTCCTTTTATGATGGTTTTTCCCTGAATGGAAGCGAGATTTAAGAGATTGCATGACCAGTTAGCATGAAGCGATTACCGGGTCAGAGAGATGATGTGCCAAGGCTGATGTGTTTATGTTGCAGAGATGTCATCATTTGGCCTCTGCAAGGGATAATGGCACCGAAGTACCTCATCTCACCCGGCAAATACGCCACCCAACTCGACAAGTGTGTGTGTGTTTGTGTGTCTCCTCAATACGTCATTACTGCACGAGGGAGAGAGAGACAGAGAGATGGAGAGAGATGATTCACTGAGCTTGTGTTTGCACGGGTGACTTTGGTAATCGGTGAGTCTCGGAACTAACTGTGGCAGTCTTGCTCATCACGGCCTTTTCCTCACTGATTGGCCTTCATCTCCAGTTTGACTGAGTCAAGCCTGCACGCTCAAATGGGCCACTCGGGTGCGACAGTATTCAGGACGTTAGGCAATAACATTGTTCCCGGGGTTCAGTGATAATGGCTTTGTTTAATAAATTGGCCTCAGAGAAAAACAGTTTCCAATGAACAGCATATCAGCCTGTGACCATTTCTGATCGTGTTTCTCTGTCTGCCTAAACCACTGTTTGTGCATGAGAATTGCACCAAAACAAGCCTATCAATTTACTGGATAGAATTCAAGTTCCATAAATGCCTTTCATTTCTCTCATAACTCAGTACAAACTGGAGGCATTTGCATATGACAGTCTGTACACACTTAGTCACAGGGGAACCTCACAGGCATTTTTAAACTAAAGAAGAGATGCAGAGAACAATCCAGCATTCCAACCATATCCACTCTGTTATTCTTACAAGCTTCCATGATGCAGCATATGTCTTAGAGTAACAGAGGACTGAGGCCTATATTGAGAGGTCCACCTCCAGTGCTTCAGATTTGTGTCTCTTCAGTTTTGCTTGTGGTGGCAGTTAGACACAACACACTTTGGCCGCTCTCTGTTCAGCGGTTCACTGGAGGTAACTAGCACAATTGCGGCCATGGCGGCAGAAGGGGTTCACACGGCCGCGGAGTCCTTCTTCATTTGTCGGAGTGACAACATCATAACAGGCTCGATATTATCGAGTGCACCCTGTCTCACTTATGCACAATGGTGGCAGCATCATACAAATCTAAATCACCTGTGTTGACAGATTCCCGGAAATTATTTCCGGCGTCGCCTTCACTCAATATGTGATAAACAGCGAGGGCCTCCGCTTGTACAGCGCATTCGATGCCAGGGCCACCATTGATCTGTTTCCACCTTCACCGTTCCAGAAGGCGATAACGAGTCAGAGGCATAAAACATGTTGTTGACCGGTGCCCGCCCCCCCCACACACACACACACTACCCCCCGATTAGCTCGCAAATGTCAGCCCTGACCTCTTCTGCCTGGGCCTCTGAGTGTGTGTGTGTCTGGGGGTGGGATGGGGGGTGATTAGCTCCACTAAACAGGAAGAAGAAACCTTGGGCAGTGTGAAAAGTACGAAAAGTACTAGATCACCTCAGCCAAACAATGGCTACTCACACTGTTCTGGGCATGGACCAAATCTGACCCCAGAGTGGAGCTTGTGTGTGCGGTAAAAATCCAAGACCTTGGCCACTGTTGTTGCCACCGGCAGGCGTGCGCCTCTCCAGACGGGTCACATCTCCCCTGCTGTTCGTCCCGTTCTCCCTGAAAATAAAGCTACGAGACAGACCCACAAGCTGCCTCCAAGTTCATTCTTATTCTGTTCTGATTGGCAAGCTGACCATGAGTCCTCCAGGTCCGTATTGTCAGTCCATCATAGTTCATTAATCAGGAACACCTTAAAGGCCACAGCCCACACAGCGTACAAAGTAGATGTATTAAAGTATTAAAGTGAGCAATCACATCATATTCCTCCACAGTGTGACGTGTGTTTGTGTGTGTGTGTGTGTGTGTGTGTGTGTGTGTCTGTGTGTGTGTGTGTGTGTGGGTGGCGGGGGAGTGGGGGTGTGGGGGGGATCAAAGGGCCATACCAGCTGCTTGCCGTCTAGCCTCTACTGATGCTCAGTGTGTGTCGCTGTGTGAGATTTTGCTGCTTGGCTTGGCGCAGATGTATATACTGTAGAGGAGTCTCCAGTGCTTTGGTGCTGACTCCCTGAGGTTAGAGGCGGCTATTCCCTACACTTTCCCGACATCCTCCTCTCTCTCTCTCTCGATCTCTTTCCTTCTACCATTGCCCAGCAGGGCCTCCCTTGTGGCTGGACTCCATGACCGGGGCACAGCGGCTTCAATCAGGCCCAGCGCTGGTTTCACCCCCCCCCCCCCCCGACTTCCCCCTCTCACCCCCCATCGTTAAGCAACCCGGCTGGCCACAGCGGCCAGCCCGGCAGTAATGCGCAGCGGGACGGTGAGTGCAGTTATTAAAAGGCCCCCAGGGGATGCACCAGAAAAAAGACAGAGAGAAAGAAAGCGATAGAGAAAAAGGAAGGAAGAGGAAGAAGGAGAGGGAGGGATGGATGGAGGGATGATATGAAAGTAGAGAAGATGAAGGGAGTGATAAAAGAGAGGTGGTGAGAAGATGGAAGCGGAGGAGGAGAGGGTGAGCTTTTGCACAGTTTCTTCTCTCCTCTGAACCTTAAGTGAAGCAGGAGGGGCTCTTTAAAGCCCTCTGCGGTGGCCAGAGGTAAGCGGGGACTTGCGCGGATCGTCCATTTAGCTGCCAGGCCCCTTGTGGTCCATCCCCGGCTCCCAAACCCACACCTGCGCGGCGAATCAGCTCATCAAAGGGGACACACACGCCCCTGGTGGACCCCCAACCAGAGCCAAAGGTTCTCTCCGGATCTCTTGCCTCTCTTCTCTGTCGACAGAAATCTTTTCCTCCACCTTTCCATCACTCTCCTTTAATGGCCTTTCTCCCAAGTCTCTTTCCTTTCTTGCTCTTTCTCTCTCTCTCTGCCTCTCTCCTTTTTATTCCTACTTTCGCTCTACTTCCCTGTCAATTTCACTCCTTCTCCAAGTCCCTATTGTTCCCTCTCTCTTTGCATATTTCTCTCTACTTTCCCTCCCTTTACCCCTCCCCCTGTCCCCATCTCTCTCTCTTTCTCTGAGGACCTTCTCCAGTGCTGAGGAGCAGCAGCTCTGGGAGTCTCTAATGCAGGGGGAGGTAGTAGCTTCAGCCCTGGGGACCAGCCACTGGGTCCTAGCCATCAGGGGCCCCATGTCAGAAACAAAGTAGAGATGTTACACAGCTGCAGAGCCAAAGCTCCACTCTTTCCAATGAAATATAGATTTACACTTAATTATGTATCAAAGTGAATTTATGTTGTTATGTTTATATATATATTGATATATTCAAAAGGAATTTATAGTGTTAAATGTTTATATATATATATATATATATACTTATAAGTACACTTATACTTATACTTATACTATACTTATATAGTATAAGTATATATACTTTTTTGATCCCATGAGGGAAATTTGGTCTCTGCATTTAACCCAATCGGTGAATTAGTGAAACACAAACAGCACACAGTGAGGTGAAGCACACACTAATCCCGGCGCAGTGAGCTGCCTGCTACAACGGCGGCGCTCGGGGAGCAGTGAGGGGTTAGGTGCCTTGCTCAAGGGCACTTCAGCCGTGCCTACTGCTCGGGGCTTGAACCGGCAACCTTCCGGTTACAAGTCCAGAGTGCTAACCAGTGGGCCACCGCTGCCCCCAAATATATATATATATATGAATGTTTAAACATTCAGATAACCCTGAATGTGTATGGGTGTTTGTCAAAAATAACCTTAAAGAACAAACTCATGCAAACTCATGCAACTCGAATGAAAATGCCTTAAACTGCTCAACTTGCATCATTGTTGATAATATCGCCACAGGAATATGTCAAAACGCTACTGAAGGACAGAGGGACTATAACCCTCTTTAAAGAACACATCTTTAGCAGAGAAGGCTATGGAGAGTTGGGGCTAATCTGCAGTTAAAGTTCAACACGTTGACTCTCTGCCTTGGCTGAGGAACTGCAGGGACATAAACTGCAGTATGTGTGATCTGGGAGTACCCAACGCCCAGTCCAGCCATAAACCATACACTCTGCATTACATCAGTCCCCCTTGCTTTTGACCTTGCTATAAACTAGCTCACTATACTCCTCCCGTTGCAATGAGTTTGAAATTTAATAGTGTATTCAGGGCAAACTCTCTCTCTCTCTCTCTCTCTCTCTCTCTCTCTCTCCACAGAACATTCCTGTGCTTGCTGCATGGGACTGAGGAAGTTTTTTGGTTATGGAAGTACCTTTTCGTTATTTCATTATGAAAATCTATGTCACATAAATGGAACTGGGCAAAACGTGAGCAGTTAAACCTTGAGAGAATTAGACACTGCAGTAATTAGAACAAATTCCATCACTGGAGCCCTCGCTGCCTTCTCCTCTCCTCACGTCCCTATTGACTGTGACCTTGGACTAAAATTGGCAGTGCTTTTAAAATCGGATGCGCCTTCTTTGCGGACCTCTCTTTTTCCACATGCCACACTTTCTCTCTTCTCTTTTTTGGCTTTGCACATTCTGCTAACTTCTAAGGCAACAAGAGCCATGGCTATGGCCTACCTTTTATTTTCTCAATTTTTTTTATCCCCCATTAAGCAAATCATGACTGCCTTTGTGTGAGGCCTCGGCTCAGGGAGACTGTGCAGACGATTAAGGCACGGGATTTGTGGCGTGCCGTCCTTGACAAGCTGATTATCTTACCACTGTTTGCTGTGCAGTCACTGGTAAAAATAAAGCCGCAGGACTGAGCTAGCAAAAGTTGAACCCTGTTTTTTGGGGTTAGTGAAGTTTTAAGACATTAGAGGTGGATTCGATGTGAGGGTCAAGGGGTTGGTGTGAGTATGCTTGCTAAAAAATAAAGGATGCGCTGAGTCACTGAGTGGTGACACCACTGTTGTTCCACCACACCCATACTTATGTACTGTACTTCAGGAAATCTATGTCTTTGTGCTGCATTCTGTAAATGTTCTCTTCTTCAACCTGTTCAATGTCTGTCAAATAACAAACATAATTTAGAGCCTTTCACTAAACTCTAAAGCAGAAGGCCTACAGTGCACGTTGATTTTCCAACACCAAATATCAGTGAGCATATTCCATTTTGACGAATCATTAAGAATTGCACACAAAGGTCTCAGGCCCTCACCTTGTTAGAAAAAAAAAACATATTTACCAAAAAATCCTTTTTTCATACAGTATTCATTAGTAAAACGTAAATGCAGTAAGTTTCTACACCATTTACCAGTCCACATGTGGCTTTTTTATGTCTTCCAAAAGTAGAAGAGGAAAAAACCCTCTGGATGGAAATAAAACTAGCATGTTTTCTCTTGACATCTGAGACAGAAGTGATAGGGCTTGGTGGCATTGCCCACGTGAGTATTGATTGGTGTCGGAGGACTATGACATGTCTGTCAGCTGTGTTTTTTATGTCGGAGAGGAAAAACAGGTGGTGCTGCTGTGTTCCTCCTGAATAATGACGTGGGAAATTGCCTGGTGTCTGTTACCGCGTGTCTATGTCTGGAGAAATAGCTGGTGTGGCGTCGTGGAGGGAGGGAGGGAGGGTTGGTCGTGGTGGTGGTGTTTGTTCTGAGAGGTAATTTGGGTGCTGCTGGCTGAAGTGACAGGGAGGACAGGGTGACTTTGGTGTCTGGCACACCTGTGAGATGGGCAAAGCACAGGCTCGAGAGTGGGTATCATCGGATCACGCTTTCCTCCGATACACACACACACACAAACAGACACACTCTCTCTCACACACACACATACACACACACACACACACACACACACAGGTTCAGATCTCACCCTGGCACGCTACGGGGAAGGAGGGTCTCATCACGTCAAGGACACAGCGTGGACTCCGCAGCCAAGAGCAGCCAATTTAGCTCCCGCGCTCCACCACCAACACAGAGCCAGTCATTTTCCCCACAAACAGCCATACATATGCAAAACCATCCAAAGACAAACCCACAAATGCCTGCTTCTCTTGCTTTCTCTCTCTCTCTCTCTCTCCAGTCAGTTTTAACATGTATGACCCTTTTTGACCATTTTCACTACAATATTAGATTTAATAGTTCTAAAAAGTTGCAATTCAGTTTACATTCAGTAAAGCAGGAATGTGTGAATGTGAATTCAATTCCTTTCATGTCTTTCAGAATGCTTCCTCTGTGCTGAAACGCAATCGCCTTTTTGATCCAGATTGAACAGTGAACAGTGAATTAGAACTGCTACGTACTGGTATGGCCATCTGTGTTGATGTGCTGACACAATGGAGAGTGCTTGAAAATGACACAGATCCCTTGGTTTCTCCAGTCCAGACATAATGACAACCACTGCTCAACTGGCCTGTCACAGTGCTAGCAGGCAAAGACCAGAAGGCAGAGTGAGTGCCAAGCAGGGAACTTTTGCAAACTGCAGAAACAATATCCATCCAATCCCACCGTGCTGAAAACATGTTCCAGCTGAGATCATTCTTAGCCCACAGGACCAGACGGGGACGGAGGACACAAATACCACCATAAATTCCACCCAGACGGACGGAAATAAATTAATTTCAAAGTGATGACAATGTAACTGGGATGAAAGGCTTAGGCCAAACGTCACTGGGAATATGATGCACTTCAAAGGCTAACTTTTCCCCCAAAACCCTAACCTCTCACTTTTTTCCAACTCACTTTTTGAAGTTTTCATATAAAATATGGTTGTCAATACTCACCATCCCCAGACATCTCGACTTGGGAAGGCATGATTTCACTGCCTGCGTTAGTTCTGAGGTACTCCAATCGATAGACCCTTTTCCATGCATGCTAATTGTGCTGAAGGTGTACCTAGAAAAAGCAGGCGAAGGGAAAGCACAGGCTATGAAAATTGGGGGCGGGTGGTGGGGGAAGAGGCATAGACCTAAGCAAGGCCTCCACTTCCGTAGTCATGCTCCTCAGAGATGGGCTTCAGGCCCTTTGAAGTCTGGGGCCGCAAAATCAATTGAACACGTCTGGGAGTTAATGAACTTGTTTTGGAGCTTAATTTTAAAATGGTGGATGTTGCTGGCCAATAATTCATGAGGGTAGGTATGCATTTCCCTCGCTGTGCTGCAGAGACGAGAGCAATGTCAGTGGCTAAGAGAGTATGCTGGGTTCTTAGTAGTAGTGAACAATTTAGAGTGAGAGGAGGAAACTCTCACTCTTTGGGAGTCACTCCCAAATTCACAGTCACACACATTCTGTAATAAGATATGCTCTTAATGAGATCCCAAAATGCATTTTTTCGGTAACACTTAATATGTAATATAACTACACACAATATATATAATAACTACACACAATTCATAATTTATTAAGCCTTTGTTACTTATTAGTTAATGGTTTGTTCATCATTAGTAATTTATTGTTCATACATAATTTATCATCAGTAAATCATCTGTTCACATAGTTATAAATGGTTTGTTCATTCATCTAAAATATGTTTATACATTATTGTTGCAGCATCCGAGGATCTCATTGAGCCGGGAACTACTTGCCAGCCGCGGACACTTTCGCGACATCAGCCGGGGCCGCTTCCTCCAGTGCTGGCAGCTCTTGTCGGCTATGCAGGGCTGGTTCCGCTGGTCGCCTGCACAGGTCCCACGCCGGGCCAGAAGGTTCTCCATCCTCCGCAGTGGCGAGCTCAGCGAGCTGGCTAGTCCTTAAAATGACAATTGGAAGATTTGCTGAGAATCGCTGCCATCTTGCTGGTCTGGTCTTCGGCCTTCTTCTCCATCTTCATCTGGCGTGGATCTTCACGCCCAGGGAGGGGCCCATCCCACTTCTGACACCATTGTAGCAATCTCATCCTCAGACAAGAATCATTTTTGACCAGGATGGTCATCTATTGGAACAGACAGACTCAGACACACTTAGACAACTACATTGGGCAACACAGGGGTAGTATCAGCCGCACATGTAACACACAATAAGGGTTTACCACACACATCAACACGGGGATAAACACATGAGGTACAACCAAAGAGACTACCACGCTAACAACTACACAACATGGTAAACGCAACTACAACTATTATAACCGACATTACACATTATAGCATTCACTCGCACTGCATTCTGGGAGACACTCATTCAACATCAGAAATGTACATCCACCGACGCTACAATACAGTGTAATTTTTTAATGTTAAAAGTTGCAATCAGTGAATAAACTCTTTTGACAGGTGGATAAACTCTAATAAGAGGTGAATAAACTCTATTTCTGAAATTTCAGAGGTGGATAAACTGTGTTTACTTGTGTTTAGCCTCCACTACATCCCTGGTCACAACTACATCCCAGGGTCCCAAGGCCAGACTAGTTAAGAAACAATGCTTTACAGAGACACATAGCCTGCTGTACTGTATGTAATGTTAATGGTAGGATAATAACAGCTATATGCCATTTAGCTAACTAGTAGCATTAGTTGAATCCTCTCTGCATGTTTTTCATCCACTCCAAAGTGCTACCAATTTCTTTAAAGGCGAACTATACAGGTTTTTTAGCTTAAAGGACAAGTTTGGTATTTTACACTTAAAGCCCTGTTTTCAGATTGTTTCTGATAAAATAGAACGGTTAAGATTGAAATTTGGACATATGCTGCTGGTCTGAGAATTTTCGGTTTCTGTGGTAGCTCACACAAAAATTGCTTCAAAAGATGCTTTCCAACAGGTGTTTTGCCATTTGTTGCAAAACTGTGGAGCTATTTTTCCAAACGCCTCACACCCGCATTCTTCCGTTGAGAGCTTGAATAATAGACACTCCAGCCCAGTTGGTGGCAATAATGCACCTTTGCATACACTTGCCAATTACAAGCAAACCACTGGAAGAAGATTGCTGTCTTAATTGAAAGCTTTTGAAGTATTTTGCAACAGACAGCTAATAATGGGGCGATTTTGTGCAGTTCCGAATTGCGGGAGAATTCGTGGCAAAAAAAAGTTGTCACAGACTTCCTTTCAACGATCCAGAAAGGCTAAAGTTGTGGCTGGAACAATCTGGGGTTGGATGTGAGCACATCTGTTGAGGTTCTGCAGAAAGCTGATCACCGTGTCTGTCTGTGGTCTGCATTTTACTAATGAGGACTTGGCTGGAGGTCGAAAGCTCTTTAGCCTGAGAAATACAGTGGTTCCCACAGTACGTCCTGGGACGACAGAGTTGGAAGAACTTGGGGTAAGCTTGACAATTTGTAATGTAACGTTTGTAACAGGCGGAAAATGAACTTATTTGTTATGTCCATAACCTGTCATGTTCATAACACCATAAGCTTAACACTAACCCTGGCCTACATGAATAATTTGGCTACATAATTTTGTGCGTTTACAATTTTTTTGGCTGTGGAACTTTCATGATGAAAACGTAATGATTCACGTAGGCCAGGGCTATTCAATTAGTTTGTAATGGGGGCCAGTTCATAAAAAGCATCACAACTGAGGGACAGGAGAAATGTGGCTTGACATATGAGTAATCACATTAACAGCTGTAGATACAACTAGGAATGCAATTCCAAGGAATTAGCAGTGCATGAAAATGCTAAAGTTGTGATGTAAAATATCATGTATAGTTAAAACAGATAATACAGAGATGGTTACTACGGTGATGCTAGGATAGACATGGTGGTTGCATAGCTTAATAAAAGTTGATAGTTTAAAAGTAGACTGTTTAAAAGCTGAATGTAGATAGTTTACAAGTTGTTGATAGACAGTAGATAGTTTAAAAGTTGTTGATAGACAGCTAGTTTAATAGATAGTTTAATGATAGTTTAAAAGTAGACCGTTTAAAAGTTGAAGGTAAATAGTTTAAAAGTTGTTGACAGACTGGAAGTTTAATGAATGTTGATATTCAAATAGTTTAATGGCTGTGTATAGGTAGATATTTGATGATAACTGAAAGTTGGAATGGCTCTAATGTTTGCTAGTAGTTATGCTAAGATTTTTAACTATGCTAACCATGCTACTTAGCTAATATTTTATAGCAGTGCTAGCAATGCTAACCTGCTAACCATGCTACTTAGCTAACGTTTTCTAGCAGTTTAATGAATGTTGATATTCAAATAGTTTAATGGCTGTGTATAGGTAGATATTTGACGATAACTGAAAGTTGGAATGGCTCTAATGTTTGCTAGCAGTTATGCTAAGATTTTTAATTCTGCTAACCATGCTACTTAGCTAATGTTTTATAGCAGTGCTAGCAATGCTAACATGCTAACCATGCTACTTAGCTAACGTTTTCTAGCAGTTTTGATAAACATGCTAACTATGTTAGCAATGCTAACTATGCTAACCATGCTACTTAGCTAACTTAACTAACATTTTCTAGTAGTTTTGCTAAACATGTTAACTATGTTAGCAATGCTAACATGCTAACTATGTTAACCATGTGACTTAGCTAACCAAGCTTATCATTTTTAATAGTAATGCTAACTATGCTAACTAACATGTTAATATGCTAACTATGCTAACCATGTGACTTAGCTAACCTAGCTAATCATTTTTAGTAGTTTTGCTAAAAATGTTAACAATGCTAGCAATGCTAACATGCTAACTTTGTTAACCATGCTAACTAGCTACAGTGGGTAGGAGTCATAGTTGATGAAAAGTGTTGACGTAGTTGATGACAAGTTAAAAGTTGTTGATAGACAGCTATAGTGAATGTATATAGTTTAAAAGTTTAAAAGTTGAATGTAGATAGTTTAAAAGTTGTTGATAGACAGCTAGTTTAATAGATAGATAGTTTGATGATAGTTTAAAAGTAGACCGTTTAAAAGTTGAATGTAAAAAGTTCAGTAGTTTAATGGGTTACATTGTTTAACAGTGGATTATTGTAGTGAGGACTTTTATTTTGAAACAGTTTTGGGCAGAGGAAACAGTTGAATAGGATGTGTAGTCTTAATTGACCCAGATTGTATGCTTAAAGCCTGAGGCTGCAGGTGGCCTGAACACCTGCCATAGGATTCTAATTGCTTAACGGCCGTATTATGATGTCACAATCGGCAATGTTAAGTCTATGGGGATTTTTAAAAAGTTTTTCTTTAATAGTTTAAAAAGTATAAAAGTTTCAAAGTTGAAAAGACATAGCAGCTTGGTCCGTTTGAAGACCTACGTTAGAAAGTTTGAACAAAGTTTCTAAGTTAAACTGTTCAAGAGAAATTGCGTACGGAAAAAGTGGTAAGCGGAATAATAATAAGAAGTTGTTGTTGATGTTGTTGCCTTGGAAGAACAGTACAGTGCATTTTCATGCATTGTAATAATAAGAAGAAGTTGCCTAGGAAGAACAGTACAGTGCATGAAACTGTTATGAAGTACAACAGCAGCAATATGGGTGTTCAAATGTTGTATTTTGTACATGCATAACAACATCATTAGCCGGTTGTTGGTGGCTAATATGGAATGAAATCTGTGATAACAGATAACACAAATGGAATCTGTGCTTTGCACAGTAACTGCTAGGTCCAAGATTTCCAGTGAGTACAAACAGGATTCAAACACTGTTCAGGTGAATTAAATGTGTAATCAGTCGCATATTGTATGTAGCTCTTCTGACTTATAGGCCTACTTGTTACATTTGACGTTCCCACCATTTAAATGAGATGACCGTGACCGTGATTTTTTTTAGCAGTGGGGGCAGGCCAGTCAGAATAGCCTAATAATAATAACACAGGGGTCCGGAGGTGTCTCCCCCAGGATTTTTTTCTTTTCTGGTTGCTAATCACACTATTTTAACATGTTTTGAGAGGGACAGGCCCATCTTTTTTCTGACGCACCTCACGTTACTCCATGCATTAAACCAAATGTCACTGCTTGAATAAATGAAAAACATAGCCTACTCAACATGGGCATCGTCATAGTTCACGATGACAATGAAAACATTTAGCCTACTTGGTTTCTGACAGAAATTACGTTCTGTGCCAACATATTGTAGAAACACAACCATGGCCTTTATTTGGTGAACGGAGGTGCAAATCATCTCCTTTACTTTCTTTGGTTATTATAAAGTCTACGATTCACTTTAACGTTTTGCCGTCGCCACATTTACAAATATGCAATTTACCTTCGTTAGGCTATCAGTGATACTTTTTGCTTTGAATCGCAATTGAGTGCACATTTAATGTAACATGCCACATGATTTCCAAGAGGTCTTTAGACAGGCTCATGTCTGACTTCACTTGCATTTGTTTATGTTGTAAGACGTGAAGAAATGAACGACATCAGCAATAGACAGGCTAGCCTACTAGAAATAGAAATACTTTCGGATCTGCTCCTCCTTTCCACCAAGTTTTGCAGAAATTGTGCCCGTGTTTTTTTTGCGATATTATTAACAGAAACTATTTGTGTGGTGCAACCTGTTAAATATTAGTAGTTAACTCCAACGTGCCAATTTAGGTTGAAACTAAACTATGGCACTTACGTTCAGCTTATGTACAAATGTAATGAATTGTAATGTAGCCTAACTTGTTCAATGGGCTGAGATGCAGTGGCTGCAGGACTAAAGCGAGCGAGAGATGCACACAGTGTACACACATGGGCGGATTATGAACTTTCGGGCTCCAGGGCCCAGATGTATTAAGGGCCCCCCACTAATTGTCGTATATGTGGGAGGGGGGATTTGGGGGTCCTCCCCCAGAAAATTTTGAATTTGTTTGATGTGATTTCCTGTATTCTGGTGCATTTTGGGGATGGTCAATACTAAATTCAATCAGATTCATAGCCTACATCCTGATTTGTTAGATAGATAGATACTTTATTGATCCCCAAGGGGAAATGTGTGATATTGAGGCAATGATTACATGCAAAGGCTTGGGCTTCAGGCCCCCCTGACCTCTTGGGCCCCTGGGCCCGGTAGGCCCGTGCAGTAATCCATCCCTGTGTACACACAGTGAGGTGAAGCCCACACTAATCCCGGCACAGTGAGCTGCCTCCATCAAGAGTGGCGCTCGGGGAGCAGTGAGGGGTTAGGTGCCTTCCTCAAGGGCACTTCAGCCGTGCCTACTGGTCGGGGTTCGAACCGGCAACCCTCCGGTTACAGGTCCGAAGTGCTAACCAGTAGGCCACGGCTGCCCCCTAAATGTATGACTGGCTATGATAGCTTTTCCCAATGTAATGACAATGGACTGCATACCTGCTTTCAAACCACACAAGAGTAACTGTCACTGAGCTTGAAAGCAAAAAGATGTGAGAAAGAGAGACTGTGAGAGAATGAGAAAAAGATAGAGAGAAAGAGAGGGAAGGAGTGTAAGAGAGAGAGAATGCCTGATTAAGGCAAAAGGGAGCAATAAGATTGAAGAAAGCCTAAGCTCTTTAACTTGAATGCTTTGCATAGAAATGAGAGATTAGGAGCGGGGAAGTATATCTCACTGGCCTGTTAGAATACATATGCCTAATTACAATACATTCAGAAAAGTAGGAGAGTGTAATTTGCACAAAGGAGATTACATTCGCCAGCACAAGGTCAGTCTGCATGCAGCCTCCTCTCATCCTTGTGTTTCCCCGTGAGCAAAACGCTCTGGAAAAAAAGAAAGGAAGAAGCCCTCACGGTGGCCACACCACGGAGCAGAGGACACATATTTATCTTTCTCTCTTTTTCTCCCCTCTCTTCCTTAACTCCTGCTCCTCCTCCTCCTTCCCTTCTCTCCCCTCCCCTTCATAGCCTTTGAAAAACGTTGAGCCTGGTCCTGCTCTGTGGACTGACAGCATGCTAGATTCCTCATGAGGTGGCTCACGCTGTCCACTCAGGCTGGACCTTCAATTTTTTTTTCTCTGAATTGTTCCCTTAAGTACAGAGGAGGGCTCAAGGACACATCCAGGTGTCCCCGTATTCTAAAGGTAAAGTGTACAGAAAGAAGAGCTGCCCTCAATAGCTGCAAAGTGTTGCTTCTAAAACTGCTGAAAGACTCTTTATCAAAGAACAGCAAGGTCTGACCAGATTTAGAAACCTTCACTCAATCCACACACATGGGCCTTGTGATGTGATCTGAAATCAATTGAAAATGTCTACAAGACCAGATAAGTTAATAAATCATCACTTCTCTCCATCTATGTTTAAAGTATATGAATGCATGAACATTTCAGACCCCATCTGCTGGCACAATTTCCATTCCATAATACATAACTTGCTGTGAACAACATCTCAACTCTAAAACAACTGAGATTCAGGTTATTTTTTAGCCTGGGTGAACCCAGATGTTAGCAAATTTGAATTTTATCTGCGGGTTCGTCTGGAGACCCTACCATTGAAGCTGATTTCCTGCTCTTCCTTGTACACGTTGTGCATGTCATTATCTGCTTGTATTATTGCCACCACTATTCAATACAACATTTTCGAGGAAATTAGAGAAGGCATCCTCTGCCCACAATGCCAAGCATCTCCAGTTCCTCAAAATGCAGCCGCTGTAATGGGTATCGAGTTCTACCCAAACACTTGTTCTGCTTTCATCAGCCAAACCTGTTGATTAAGCCCCTGTGGTGAGTTTGGCTTTCATTCCAACCCAGATATGGATTTTTGCCAATGGCATATTGGCGTAAAGCATTGTGAATAAATTTTGTCAAAATCACTGTAAATATTTTGAGAGAGTTGTCTAAATTGCATGTGACTTCTATGCGCACCGTAGAAACCAGGTGTAGTGTAATCCATTTCACAGACACAAAGTGATTGTGTAGAAGAGCAATTCTAATGTTGTTGTCAAGTTTCACATCACTGTGCAACATTACTACTGATTGAATGGAAACATGTTATACCAGTGACCAATCTCTTTCAACAATCCCTTTTCTCAAAAGAATGAATTATTACAGTTTAAAACATTTATCCATAAGTGTATAACATACTTATCCAATAAATGACCCCCTCTCTGTGTGTTGCTGATGTCAAATGCTCCACTTTGGTGTAATTTGAGCTTGAAGCCTGATTTACTGGATTCATTTTTGACTCTGCTGACAGAGTGTGACAAGACAGGAGAGGACACCTAAAGAAACAAACCAACAAAACAAAACAGCCATTTTTGTGACTGCAGTCAAAGTCCACCACAAAGTCCAACTAAAGTCCACCACTGTCCCAGGGCTTGACAGAGATGTATACTCTGGATTGAGTAGGGTCTTGGTAGTGTGGGATAGTAGCAGAGATGTCACAGACATGGAAAACACAACTCTGGCCACAAGGACAAATGTCTCTGCCTTTGATTGCAATGCTCTGCCAAGAGAGGTGCCCATGAGTGTTATAGTTACTAATACTGCCCATTTAGCTTGTTTTTGCTCTTGATATGTACCCCATCTATCACCCTCTCCATGAGTAGCATGCGCCAGCTAAGTGTCTACATGCAGAAACAGAATTATAGTAATACAAAGCCTGATGTCAGTAGAAAATACACTTTGCTCATTTGTCATGGAAATAAAGTATTAACTTGATTTGCACTGTTAATGAGAGAAATGTATTGTGGTATTCAACAATGCTGTATTAATCTATTTTAACATAGTATATCAAATAACTTACAATATAATATCAAAAAACTTACAATAAAATGCAAAAGCTAAACAGAGCAATATCAGATATGCCCTTTTTAATTTGCTTGCTTCCTTATTCTATTCCTGAATCCAATTTCCTCTGCTGTTTGGTTATCATATTGCACTCAGACTTCCATAAAACAGCTTTCTTTTGCCAATAAGAACAGACTTTGACACAATCCAGTTAAAGGTCCACTGAGGGACATTAAAGGTGTCATCTGATGGGCACTACCATCTTATTTCCTGCTCTTGTGCTTTTCCAAATGACTTGTTCCATCATTTGAGTTGGGCAATCTCTCATTCTCCCTTGGCCTCTCTATCCTGCTTCCTCTCTCCTGCCCTTTGTTTTCCCTTTTGTTGTTTGTCTACTTGCCTTCCTCCACCGCTCAGTGAGGGCACAATGGTCTGGGATCAATCAGGAAATCCAATTAGTGAATCATCACTCCTACCACCCCCACCCCTAACACCCCCCCCCCCCATCCCCACCCCAGTGTAACGTATAGCCACTGACAAACAGGGGAGCATCTTCCATCTGTCAGCATGCCTTTTTAAAGTGTTTTTAGAGACTCCATACCCACTCCTCTTTATCTCCTTCAAGTCCTTCGCCACATCAGAGATCTCTCTCTCTCTTCCCTTCCTCCTCCTTCTTGTCCTCTCCTCCTTCATCCCCCCCCCCTCTCTCTCAAAATTTCAAAATTGCTCTCACAGCCTGACCTGTTAACCCAAGAGGTGAGGGGCCCAGCCATGGTTTCAGAGCTGAACCCAAACTAGAATATAATAAGAACATGGAATATCCCAGATATTTGGACAAAGCTTTCTCTCTTTCGGCCCACAAGAGGGTAAAGGGTATCATGCACAAACACAAGGCACACAAAAGAGAAACACATTTGAATGCACACAAAGTAGGACATGGTGTTCATCCTTTTAATCATGTTCATCATGTAGAGTGTTTTCCACATTGTGTTAACTTTTCTTCAATCGGGACATTAGGTCTATTCAGAATCCTCTAGACTGGACATGTAGTCTAGTTTTATTTTTTCCCTCTGAGGGCAAACTTCACACTCCATTAGGTGCTGTATTTGAACAAATGACTATCTATTCAAATAACTTCTCACAAAACACCTCAGAAAGCATCTCTGCCTGGCAAACTATAACCCCATCAATGAAAAACACCCACCCACATATGCACACACACACACACACACACCACCAATGTGTGTTCAATGCCCATACAGTTTCATTTTCCATCTTCTATGGAGCCATTAGTTGGAGAGTTTAATGTAAGGCATCATACAATCGCTCTATTAATCCGCACATCTGCATGCACCAGCAGAGCCACTGAAAAACACATTCATCTGCTGATTATCCATGATCCCTCTCACACTGGGGATGTTACACCACACACACACACACACACACACACACACATGTGCAGTACACACCCACGTGCAACTAGACACCAAGTTTCTGTTACTCTGCTTTCTCTCTTTTGCATTTTGAATAATCATTTCATCAATAGCCGTCCTTTCTGCCTTGACTTTTCATTACCAGTGCTCCAGGGCTTGTGCCTACGTGTCAGGATGGGGATGCAAAGAGGAAGAGGAGCAGGAAACCTGGGTTACATCTGTGTGAGCTAAGACTGTCAAGGGAAATTGTCTCATACAGTGACTGTAATTGCCCCATGGAAAACAAATAGTGCGCAAGTTGGCTTAAGCAGTCGATAGATCAAAAATCTCCCTGCTTTAAATTAGCTCTGGGTGTAAATTGTTTTAAGAGAAAACAGAGATTGTGTTTCTAGATTATTAATGGCATTTGGATGTCCTCTTTCACCTTGTTAACCCAAAGCTAAATTACATTGTTGTTGGGCCGAGTTCTCTCAAGGGTAGCCGAGAATAAACAAATAGATGAATAAATCAATACAATAAATAGATGGTGGGCTAAAAGGTGACAGTATAAATTAACGAGCATGAGAATGGGATCAGCTTTGGTTCAAACAAAACCATGTAATTTCTGCAGCTCCTTCTTATTAGTGTAACAACTTATGTACACTGTAGGCCTTCACTGGTATACTTTTCTAATGAATGTTTTAAAAAAAACATGGTGACCACACAAATGAAAATATTCCTTAAACACTGTTTTACACATAATCATGCGGTGAACCTCAACTCCTATTGTCATCAACTTCATATGCAAATCCCACAACTTGAAATGACCGCCAATAGGCCAATCTCAACAAAGCCACACTGTGACATCAAACTCTGGGACTGCACTTTTGGTACACCCCCGAAATGTACACGCAGCTCAGCTATAGGAAGTCCTTCCTTCCTTACTCCTGCTACTTGCAAGGTTTGACAATTTTGAAACCTAACTCATATATCTCATAATTCTGATTCTTGAAAAACATGAAAAATGCAGTCAAAGAGTGTGAGTACAATGGAGGAAGTAACCATCACATTGTTCATTTTTCCAATGTCTGCCAACTATAAAGTGACCAGACGTCTCGGCCCCCAGTTGACGGCGATTTCTGAGGACTTGAAAGCTGTTGAAAGTATTAGTCATTCGATGTATGCCTATTCTTTACTTCATGTAAAGAATGGCATTTTCACTTGTCATTGAGAGGTGAGTGCACTACTGTTTCATTCATTTTAGTACTGAGCTTAAGTCATTGTCCAAAGGCCTACACACTGTTCCTGTGAGATTTCATACACCTGTACCTTCCTCTAGTATCTTAATCTCAAATGTTATGAGTATTATATGCTCCAGTGCCGTGAGAGCATCACCATATTTTTACAGCTTTAGCTACATCTATTCTTCTACCTATCCATATGTAATGATAGGGTTAACCTATCATCCGGGAGGAGTGAAAAAAGGAAAATCACCAGGTCTCATGCAATTATGAGGGGCAAAACAATTCAGGCTAACCTCATTTCTCAGTAGGCATTGAAGTCATTCTTAAATCCATCTTTAAATTACCTCAAATTAGCAGTTCCGTCATTACTATTCATGCTATTAAAAGAAGCTGTTCCGTGCTGAATATAAGCTTGTTCATTAGGGCCTCCGGAACTTTGTTCCAGTGTTAATGTTTCATATTAAAACACTGTGGAGAATGGGGAATAAATAATAGTGCTAAGAGATTAGGCATTATCGTCACCAAGCCCCAGGCCTTGTCTCACGTGCTGAAATTATTGTTTGTGAAATAATGAAAAAAAATTGTCATCCATGCTTTTCCATTTCAGACTCACATTTTAGTGGATGAGGATGAACAGAGATGCATGCCAAAGCATCTATCCCTTTTTGTCCTTGGCCTTCTCCATCACTGATGACCATATAACGGATTAATGGCATCCAGTGGCAGATTAGTATAAATCAATATCAAACTAGCTCCCAGTTTTAATGGGCTACTTTGTGCAAGCCGGGGACTGATTGCATTTCGGAGGATGCCGAGTGATATGGATGGAGCTTTCTCAAAGTCAAATGAGCATCCATTTTCCCCCATTCGGCTTGGCTCAAGAGCTTGAGTGTGTGCTCGGTAATGCCATTTAACATATTGGATTTTTGGACTTTTAATACCATTATGTTCTTTTGGCCAAACCCTCATGGTTATCTAGCATAGCTACACAAACCAAACAAAAGAAAAGGCGTTAGTGCAAGGCAGATCTAAGAGTCTGACCACACGTGATACGTAGCCCACCCATTTATTGTGCACAGAAACAATATGCGGATACATTTGATTTGATTCGAGTGTGTTGGATTTGAGTGGCTTTCGCTGTACATCGTCCCGAATGTGAAACCACACCAATTTGCATGAACGCTTCATTTTCCTCATGGTCTTCCTAATTCCTAATTGACATTCATCGGCCTATCTGCTCATGTATTGCACCTTAATGTATCAATCTGCGCACCGTCGAATGTCATAGAGAATGCCACAGGAAATTCCCTGTCCAATTATTAGCATATGAACGTCTAAAAGCTCTTTATTTCTCGTAATGCTCCACTGCTGTCTTGTCAGGGGGATTTTAATGGGAATCTCTTATCTTGCTGGAGTCTTTCAGGTGTTCAAAAGGCTTCATTGTTAAATAATATAATCCCCCAAGCCTCTACAATTGCCACTAATTCCATTTTAATTCTGACTAAAGGTGAAGTGACAGGGAACATTTCATAGCTTTACAGCACTGAATGTAATTTTGATTTCAATTATGTTCGCTGGGTGAGGGAAGGATCTTGATTAGAGAGGAAGGTTTCTGACTGAAAATACCTTGGCAGGGTGCATCAGGTGCACAAGGGAAGGTTGAACCATTCTGTCGGTGAATAAGCAGTGGTAATTGTCATATTCATTTTTTTTAAAAAGTCTGTCAGGTCATATTGTGCAGTAGAATGAGTCTAGGCCTGCCTTTCTCAGTATTCTCCAATGAAAATGTGTTTTCTTTGAGTTCTCATCTTGAAATTGGAACAGTCAGATATTGATTTAATACCTTTAGCACCATCAACATGAATGCTGGTATTTACACATGAAGTTTACACTGTGCTCTGAAACTTTTTTTGCTCCAACATTCAGTGGAGTGATGCATGGTGCAGCGAGTGCTCACTGCTCACACACGGTTGCAGGAAGGGGAAACAGACAGATTGCCACCCTCAAGGCTCTATATCTGAATTATAAAGCAGTGATTCTATAATATGCACATACACACACACACACACACACACACACACACACACACACATGCACCAAGCCCTTGGAATATCTAAAACAAGGTCTGACTTGCTAACAGGTAACACTATCATTGACTCATTATTAGACATATTTCAAATCAGTGTGCATGAGGGATGAAATCTCTTGCAAATGACAGGCTTGAAACTCCACCTCTGCCAGGTCTGGTTTCATATTAGCGGGTTAACCTGTCACATCTAATGACATTGAACATGGAGTTTCTTTGTAGGTAAACACTGTCAACTGTTTCTGTGATATACTGGATGTTAAACCACTGCATTATAGTGGAAGTAAAGTCGAGAGAGAAAGATCCTCTACCTTGTGGCCCAGCCTGCTTAGTCCTTCACCCCTCAGACCTGTGAGGGTAAGTGTATCTTTGAAGACCTGCTGTTAGTGAATAGAGGAGTCTCTCACAGCATTACAGCAATCCACCCTGAAATGCAGCACAGATCTCTAGGTCATGACTTCATTCCCATAATCAATTCTTCATTATATCCCATTTGAAGTGGAAAAAGGGCAACCAAAAAGACCTATTGGTAGCTCCTTCTTCCTATGCAAAAATGAAGGTCTGAATAACCTGTTCCATCGTCCCCTTGGTCAAATAGGGCTTCCTTTAAGTTACTGTGAATGGATAAAATGGCTGTGTGATCTTGTATCTGGCTAAAGTCTTCAAAAGGATAATCTTCCAGAATCGATGGCCTGCTAATCCTTCCCTGCAAGGGTGACTATCGTAAAGGTCAAGCGCTTTGGGACGACAGGTTAGAGGATTGACATGATGATGTTGGTATCTGGCTATGTCAACAGTGAATTTATGCTATATTGCTTTTGGTTATAAAAAAGGACTCTTTTTTGGCAATATAGGACCAAATGCCCAATATTGTAAACTTTGTCTGGGAGTTTTACTTGGAAAGCTTGTTACTGTTTTCTTTTTTTTCTTTGCTTTTTTCCATTCCTAATGCAGGAACAAAGGCATTTCATTTGGTTTCTGGCACAAGGGCAAATGCTGACAGCCATCCAAAGGCTTGAGATACAGTGCCAAATATTTGAGGGGAGCGTTAGTCGAAAGTTCAAGCACACCGATGACCACAACTCAATTTGTAACGAAAGCATTCTGGCCACTCAGTCCTTCAGCCAAAATCGTATTGATGTTCAGAATACTGTTAGGTCAGCTCTCCCCCCAGGCCACACTAGAATATATCCCCTGGATTAGTTTTGTATATTTCTTTTTTTTTTCTTTTGTTGTGTGTGTTGACATTATACTCAGTAACTTGCCAGCATTATAACAATTATTACCCTGTGTTAACAGAGATGAAGCAAAGCTAAACTTGTATTCACTTTTGTCTGCCTCTAAACAGCTCAAATAATGCATACTACAGTCATTTTCCTGAGACATGATTACTCTGTTACCCCTAACTGATTGATGAGTATACATAGTCACAGTCTAAGCAGTGTACCACAGCACAGCTTTTATATTCATTGCATCTCATTTAGCTCATTCATTTACTGTGTTGGTGTTTAATTGCAGAGAAAATCTTGATACTATGAAGATATCCTCTAGCTCTGAAGCATACGCAGCTTGGGCTGAAACTGCTTGCTAAACTTTTTGCTGATAGTTATGCAACTTTGTTTAGTTTATTTTTTTATTCTCTGAATTTTCTCCCTTTTCGGTGGGTAGAGCAATTTATCCTCTGATTCAGTTGATGATCTTGCCATATCCTGTGCAGACTGAAATGTTGCATTCCTTCTGTATGTCTGGTGTTTCTGACATAGAGAATGCCCCAGCAATATGCAGAACTAAATAGCTGAATCAGGCACCAAATGGCTTTGTGTGAAAGCAGCAGTAACTAGATGTACCGCAGAGCGGTACAAAATATGACCGCCGCCCAGTCCGGCACATTTTTTCCACAAAAATAAGTCACACTTGACAAATTGTGTTCATTTCCTCCTTTGTTCCTGCTTAGCTTCAGTAATTCAGCAAAGTCAGGGTATCTGCTGGTCTGGCTGCTGGCTAAAAACACTAAAAACTAAAGGTGAAAGGCATATATGATTCTAACTGTCTCACTGAATTGCATTATGCACACTCAATTCTCACTGGTATCTGCTAGACAACAAGTACCAAAACATGATTAGTTCATAGAATTCACATGTAAAATTCATTTTATATAACCCCACCCCCCATCTTGCCTGTTCATAATTTTGAGAAATTGTTGAATTGTGTGCATTTGTGCGTGTACGTGTTTATGTGTGTGTGTGTGTGTGTGTATGTGTGTGTGTGTGTGTGTATATGTGTGCGTGCATGTGCTTGTGGATGTGCCTGTGTGTGTGCATGTGCATGCATGTGTACAGTACATCTACTGTGTGTGTATGTGGCATACGTATGATTACTGTGAATGTATGTGTGTGAATATCTGTTTATGCACATGTGTGCATATGGAATTGGTTAACATGACCCCTGGAGGCAAACATACGCAAACAATTGGTCATCCTAGGCCCTACGGTTCTCAAGATATTCACAGAAAACTCTGTTGGTGTACGGTCACTAAATGTACACATAAATTATTTTATTGCATGGCCCCCCATAAACGAAAGTTCACGAAACTTGGCATGCATTCACAGGGTGTCATAATGATCCTACACTTTGAATTTTCGTGCAGTTTTGACCATGTCAGCCAGAGATATTGTGATTAAAACACCTAATTTTTTGCTTTTTAATTTTTAACTAGGTGGCGCTATACATGAAATAAGTGGAAATGGGATGGGTTGACATGGCCCCTTAAGTCCAACATACAAAAAAAAGGTGGTCCTCCTAGGCCCTACGGTTCTCGAGATATTTACAGAAAACTATCTCCGGCCACCTACAGGCCAGTTGGGGTACAGTAACATAAATTAATTTATTGTGTGGCCCCCCCCATGAACGGAATTCCATGAAACTTGGCGTGCATGATCCTACACTTCCAATTTTGTGCAGTTTTGACCATGTTAGGTCACAGATACCTGCGATTACAACACCTCATTTTTACTTTTTTGTTTTTAACTAGGTGGCGCTATACATGAAATAAGTGGTTATGGAATGGGTTGACATGGCCCCTTAAGATCAACATACAAAAAAAAAGTGATTTACCTTAATATAACAACTTTGAAGTCATTTTGACGGTAAACTAACTTGTAATAGGGAGAATGCCTCACCTCCCACAGCCTGGATCACAGACTACTTGACGGAGAGACCACAGTTCGTTAGGCTGAAGGACTGCTTCTAAGCCACATATGCTGCCAGTCTCCATTGAAGGGGTCAATGTGGAGGTGGTCAGGACATATAAGTACCTGGGGATAGGCATGGACAATAAACTGGACTGGTCAGCCAACACAGATGAGCTGTATCGGAAAGAGCAGAGTCGGCTTTACTTCCTGAGGAGGCTGTGGTCAGTCCATGTCTGCAGTAAGCTCCTCTGGATGTTTTACCTGTCAGTCATTGCCAGTGTCCACTTTTATGCTGTGGAGGCAGCATTAAGAAGAGGGATGCTGGGCGACTGAACAGGCTAGTTAGGAAAGCTGGCTCTATTGTTGGCATTGAGCTGGAGTCACTCACTACAACTGCAGAAAAACGGACCATGAGAAGGATGCTGGCGATCATGGACAATGACCGCCACCCACTACACAGCACATTCAATAAACAGAGGAGCATGTTCAGTGACTCAGTGACAGACTTCTGTCACTGTTATGCTCAACAGGTTGAGGAGGTCCTTTGTCCCCAGGGCCATCCAACTCTTCAACTTCACATAAAAGGGGAGGGGAGAAATGGGCTTTTCAGCACGAACCTGTCTCTCTCAGCCCCTACCATTATATCACTGTACAGGCTATATTAGCCCTCCAAAACAATCTGGACTGTGGTCATAACATCTACATCTTATAACTTATTCCCTGTTGTATATTGTTCTTAAAGTATATTATTTTTTCTTGTTTGTCAATCAATTCTATTATGTTTACATTCTTGTTTTTTCATAGTCATAGTTAATATTTAATACTATGCAAAGCTATTGCACTGTTTAATCCCTGCACTGTTCACTTTTGCACTACCGCCATTGCACACACTCTACCATAGCACCGTATCATGGTCAATGCATCACATGGTCAGTCCATACTAGACATTTGTAATCACTACAGACAATTTTTAACTCTTTAAATTGTACAATTTCTGCGAGTGATTTTCTTGTGAGATATATATGCCTAAATGAATAAAGTATCTATCTATCTATCTATCTATCTATCTATCTATCTTTGCTGGTTTCTATTACTGTAAATAGAAATAAACAAATCCACATGAACCAGCTGTGTAAATACAAATACTCTAACAAATACTTTAACTGTAGAGCCCAGTAGCATAAAAAACTGCGTAGAATGTCTTTAAGATCAGAATTCCTCACTCAGGTGCCAAGAATGAATTTGTGCAATATAGGAGTACTGTGTGATCCTGAAAAAGTCTAATGCATTACATGTTTGAAAGGTGGTTACCAGGTAACAGGGATAACTGCTGGGTTATACTTTATGTAAAACGTTTTTATGTAATAATAAATATGGACAGTATTATTCCACGTACAAACAAATATGAAAAGCATTTAGGCAGGCAGAATATACTGAGAATGTTATAGCATTAATATTCTCTCTCTCTCTCTTTATCTCTATCTTTATCTCTCTCTCTCTCTCTCTCTCTCTATCTCTCTCTCTCTCTCTCTCTCTCTCTCTCTCTCTCTCCCCGACAAAAATCAATACCCCTGTCATGCAGATCCTTTACTAATGAAGGCTTTTGCCTCTCAATGTGGGACTACTCTGGTGCAGGCTCTTTTGCCCTTAAGGTGAAAGAAACCATGGAGGTGTGTTTTCCCCTCAAATCATGACTAATTGTGTCCCTGGATGCCCCGTTGACAAGAGCTGCTTTACACGTTTTCTGCCGGCTTATCCTCATGCAGCACTTTTTCCCCTTTACTGCTGAACATGAAATGTATTTCCATTGAAATAATATATAATAAATAATAAATAATAAATAATTACATAAATACATATCAATATCAATCAGTTTAGAGTGATTTTATATACTGATATGGAGCAGAATACTCCAACTACTACATCAAGCAGTTACTTTGAAGGTCATTGCTGTAATGATTTATACATACAGTATATTCATAATACTATATATTGCGATTATGAATCATTATAATACAGTATGCTATAATCATTTACAAACAGGCATGAGACTCTATTATAATGTTCATATTGTGTTATTCAATTTCAATTTATTGTGCTTAGAGTGCCAAAACATTACAGATGTGTTATGGCATCATAACTAATGTTATACCAAACTAAAATTTCAGTTCATTATGCATAATACTCCGCTTTATTCTCCACTGCCTTCTCATAAATATAATCCCTGGTTCCTGTGCTGATGAATCTTAACAACTTATGCTTGATATCACACGATCTAATAATACCTTATAATCATGTGACATAGCATATCTTTGCTTGCTTTATGTAAAGTGCACATGTGCATACCAATATAAAACAACATAGGCAGGCATAAAGCAGTATAGACTAAGACGGTTTTGTAACACATTTTATTCACGTAATGTTATGCTAGAGTGTTGCACAACATTCTTTGTGTTGTAATAGACACTCAGGACCAACAAACAGAACCGTAGCATTAGGGGTGAAACTACAGAAAAAATGAATCTCTGCACATAATTAATGAACTACTATTGGTGTTGCTACTCTCCCTCTTTTGCCACTACAACTGCTGCAGCCATCCACACAAGTCACAGAGTAGTGGCAGTAGTGAGTGCAGACCAGTCCGATAAGATCCCCCCCTTCTAAAGGATTACTCCAGCCAGGCCTTTGAGGAAGTGTAGCCAGGGCTGTGAACTGGCGCTGGCCTGGGATACATAAAGGGACCCTGACGGACGGTGGATATGGTTGGATAATCTGTCACCTTCTTAATCCAGCCCAACTCCGGGAGGTGACTGTGTGGATCTTTCATGTTTGGAGGAGCCCTGACTTGTCGATTATGGAGCCTCAGCGGTGCAAGAAAGCATGGTGATTTATTTATTTTATCAGATGGGCTTCAAGGTGTGCTCAG
The DNA here is from genome assembly GCF_018492685.1 of Alosa sapidissima. Lineage (NCBI taxonomy): Eukaryota > Metazoa > Chordata > Actinopteri > Clupeiformes > Clupeidae > Alosa > Alosa sapidissima. The sequence continues at coordinate 1,870,559 of NC_055979.1, read as the reverse complement.
TGTTTGTTTCTCTGTTGGTGTGGCCACCCTTACTTACTACCCCACCCTCACCACTTCACACTAAGACAGGCATTCATGAAAAAGGGTTTGAATGATACTTTAAGAGCTGGTTAATATACCTGCATGAATAGCATTAGAGAGCTACGGTAAGATTGTACCTATCTAGCACCATCAGGCCGCTGAATCATTGCCTAGGGGCTTTTATAATTGACATGGGCTGAATTGCCACAGGTGTGTCAAATTTGTCACATAAAAATGTGAAATCTGTTAACTGTTTTAGTGACCATTTTTCTCTCCCAAGAGAACAGTATGTGTGAGTGCCAGCCTGTGTGCAAATCCCCAACACAATTAGTGTCGTCATTTGTTCAGTCTGATTCAATGCATTTGACTTTCTCTAGGAGTGAGCAATTATCTTCTTGAGGTTTTAGTGTCCATGATCTCCCAATTAAATTCACACCGGTGGATGAGTAAGGCAAGGAGACGAACGCGGCGCTGGCGAAGAGCCCCTCTTCTGGTGAGGAGGAGAAAAAAGCATGACACAGAACCAAACCGCAACAGAACTAGGATAGTCTCCTGGCACCAAATTAAAGAACCCCTAACCTAAATGTTCCCTCGAAGAGACAGCGGAATCAATGGAATGTCGAGTGTGAAAATGAAAACAGAATATAGCTAAATAATTAATGGGCTTGCTGGTGCCTCATGGTCATAAAACTGATGGGTAACCGTAAAGAAAGAAAGACAAGGTATAAAATATGTACTGGATTGCGCTTAACAGCACACATCGTCAAAGTCTCCTTGACTAATTCATATTTAAATATATATTTGGCCATGCTGGCCGGCAGATATAATATTTAATGCCCCTCATCAAAAGATTAGTGTGTAAAAACATCCGTGGGCCAGGCCAATTGATTTGGCCATTACTGGACTCTTTTGGCAGGGCTTGGCTCAGTCATAGGGCCCAGGGGCCCAAAGCGGGGGTGGGAGGCTCTGAATAACCCGGCGAAATTAGATCAGAATCGCGCTCCTGAATCTCCGAAGACACACACACACTCGCACACACATGCACACACTTGTGCACAAACGCACTCCCACACACACATACACACACACAGGCACATATACACAAACTTCTCCGAAAACACACAAGCACTTATCAGTGCCTCACTGTGAACGAGTGCTTCGTTTGAGAATCTGTTTATTCTCCAAGCTTATGAAATTAATTTGCTATAAATGATCCTGCAGGTTTACTGGCTTAGAATCCAAACAGCCAAATGAGGGCAGAATATATTTAAACATCCAAACACTGGGTTTGCAGCAGAAACTGAAGAGGGGATTTTTTTCAACAATTTACCATTGTTAACTATAATACAGCTATTTAAAAGCCAAATTTATTTTGAAATTCTTGAACATGTAGAAGAGCTTTGGAATTATTTGATAAAAGCAGTAAGTATTGGTATGTAACTACAGCAAGAGTCTATGGGCTGCTGAAATGCAAGAGGGACAGACATTATAGCCGCTTGTGGACACAGCCATATTATTTTCAATTAGCATGGAGGTTAGAGTGGACCCTTGTGAAATGTTTCTGTTAATATTCAACAGGAACATCCAGTAGCACTTACTCACCCACTGAACAAAGAGAGAGAGAGAGAGAGTAAGAGAGAGAGAGAGAGAGATACTAATGTGGAATTTTATTTAAGCCATAGAACTTTAGCAGAAACTTAATTTCAGCTGTGGCTCAGAGGAGCGGCGAACCTTCAAATAAATTCCCCAGCCATGTGAAAAGAAATGCGACTGGGAACTTTCTTTCACTTGTTGTGGGGTGACACTAATTTTCTTCCCCTCACACTTCCAAGCCAATTAGCTTTGAAGCTTTTCTGAAGCTATTCTTGCCCAAGTTGATAGCTAGCATGGCGAATAAGACAGTAAGCAGGGCCGTTGGGTAGGCCCAGATAAACACATCAACAGAGGTGGGGGAAATGGTGGGGGGAGGGAAGAAACAGTCTAAAATGGAAGAGAGAAAAACAGGGAAAAATGAAATCAATCGAAAGGAAATATAATTATTTTAACGGCTAGACTGTGTTCTTGGCCTCTCGTCGCCGGGTACTTGTGCCATGCAAATGAACCTCCAAGCGTTTTTCGCCACTGTGCCAAGGCTCAGGCGCGGGGGCTGGGTAGACACAAGGATGCCGATGGAGCGGGCACCATGCCGCTCAAACAAACAAACAAACAAATAAACTATGCCATGGCAGCCAGGAAGAGAGAGCGAGCAAATGTGTGAGAAGTTTGGCCAGGTTTGGCTCAATGTGTTGCACACAGGGCAGACTAATTTAGTGGGCGGACGGAGGGAAGCAGAGCTGGACAGAGAAAATACACAGCAGTCTCTGGCATTCTTTTTGCCTTACTACACAAATAAGGGAAAGATGAAAACACAGAACGGATGAATGTGAATACCATGGAAATGCAATACGCACTAGTGTCTGCTAGAGCAATGCATTACCAACCCCAAGGTCAACCCTGAGGTTTGTTACCCAGGTTGTGCATATACTGATGAGAATGTATAGCATATGTACAATGCATTGTAATTTTCTTTGCATGATGGCATCTACTAAATATATATAATTGAATGCATTGTTTAGTAATAAATAAATAATCGCATAATCAATATTCCAGACAGTTCAGATAAGCTGAAAAATAGGCGCTCCATAGGTGGTGTACATTTCAATAGAATACACAGACAAAGCATAGAGATATTTAAAACATTTATTGCAATAGCTGGATACCTGTAGAGCAGTAACAAGGATTAACTGTTTAAATATCTATGATGTCAAACACCCTCACAACTGACAAACATACTGCAGTTAAGCAACTCCCTCCATCCCACTTTTTTCTCCATTTTTTCTTCTCCTTATACTGTGACATAAAACGCGGAGGTGCTGTACAAAATGTCTTTCTTGGAGGACTAATTAAAACCTCTTCAACAGAACAAGAGAAAGGCATGAAAGTCAATTTTAATAACATAATAAGGAATCAATTTAAAGCTTTCTCTTTTTAAGCATGCTTTTCATGTGTGTTTCTGTTGGCTGCCATGCCTTGCGAAGGGCTTGGAAAAAAGAAAGAGAAAATAAAGACATGGAGAAAGAAATAGAAACAGAAATCACATGGCGAAAAACACAGAGCTCCCCAGCCCCATTTTACTAACCCTCCCACCCACCCACAAATGCTTATTTTATTCACATGCGTTTTGGACCATGTGTGTCTGTCTATGTGTGTGTGTGTCTGTGTGTGTGTGTGTGTGTGTGTGTGTGTGTGTGATTGTGTCAGTTATCTCAGTCATGGATTTTCTTTCTTTCTTTTTTTTTTCTTTGATATTTTTCTTCTTTTGTGTTTTCCTGGTGAGAAATGTGTTGGTTTGTGCCAAACATTCACTGTGAATGGCACAAGAAGCCACCACTGAGGGCTGCCTGCTCACCAGCATGGGTCCTCTGATCAGTGGAATGCTTGGAATCTGGTCATGAAGGCACAGCATATGAGATCGCGAGTATACACCAACTCTTCCTCACATAGCAGAATGAACATGGATGATTGAAAAATTCTAATTCGTAGGTCGCGAACACTAATTTAACTTCAATGACATGACTGATTTAACCTTTACAATAGTGATTTTTTTTTAAGTTAAATAAAATATTTAGCCATTTACAAATATATTGCTGTTGAACTGTTACATCATTTTGCCTTTTTTGTTTGTTTAGAGGAAAAGACATCACGCTTTTCTTTTGCCGTAAGTAGAAATCGAGCTTATACATCAATAATACAAAATAGTTTGAAAAAATAAGTTTGCCAGGTTTGTTGCCATAGTTGATGGTATGCAGATTTGAACAGTATTGTGCAATTTCATGATTCATAATCTGTGTTCTTCATTCACAAGACTTCTTTTAGTTTTTTTTTCTGTCAGGAAAGGAAAATCTGTTTAATCACACAGTCTCTTCTGGCTTTTTGACACCAATAGGAAACCCAATAGACTTAAACCAAACAAGGCATTTAAAAAAAAAAAAAGAAAGGGAAAAATAATTAACGACAGCAATGATCTATTCCATGTGAATATTACAAGTACATAAAACTGGTTAGTATCAAGTCCTATTTACAAACACACCAACAATGACAGACTAAACAAGTGTCCACTAACAGTGTAATTAGTACAATGCTCTCGTAATTGTAATTCCAATTTTCTTTGACAGTGTAGATTAATATAGTCCTCAAAACAGCTCAAGTACAACCACATCACAATATTTGTATATATTGGTCAGCCATATATTTTTTAACTGTTTAATATATGAATATCCCATCTTCAGTTTGTCATGATTTTTACTGTAGAGCCTTCCCATCCATGTCCATAGTGAGGTACACACAAGGTACCAATATACTTGTGAGTTTAAATGTTGCAGCAAATCCCTTGAGTTTCATAGAGAAGAATCACGGAAATGCAAAAATTTCAAACCCAGGAGAGGAAAGGTCAGTGGTACCATCGATGAAGAAGTCGCATAGTATACTTTCCGGCGCAAGCACAATTCTAACTTAGCAGTCTAAAATTCCACACACGCGACTATCACAGAGCGGGTAGCGTCCACCTGAATTAAAAGTAGGAGAAAATCAAGAAAGACACGGGGGAAAGTAAGAAAACAATTAAGAACTCCAAAAATGGAAAAGAAACAAAAATCAAAAATGCTATAGATCTACATCGACAAGACAGCCGGCGAGAGTCGGGTCCCCGCGGAGAGGGGTCCGCCTTTATAGCTGCTGTTCCTTAGGGCTGTCAGGGCCACAGGTTGGCTGGTAGGACTTCAGGCTGGCCAGCGGGATGTCCGCCATGTGCGCGCTGCTGTTGAAGTGTCCCTCCGAGCTGCCAAACTGCTTGCGCTCTCCGCCGAACTGGTCCCGGCCCCCCTCGGTCTTCCAGCTGCGGGTAAGGGTATGGCCGTTGAGGAGCTTGTCTTTGGACCAGTCCTTCTCATGGGCGAAGGTGGAGACAGGTGACTTGGGCGACTGGAAGGAACCAAGGCTTGGGGGCATCCAGCAGTTGTCAGAGTGGCCGAGGACCAGGCACTCCTGGGTGCACATCTCTGTGGCTTCCACTAGTCCGCGTGGTCCGAGGGGCCCGTCTATGAAAAAAATAACAACAAAAAAAAACAGGAATAAACAGATTATAATTTATTGCTATTTAGTTTTCTCTTTCCTTTGTAAACAAACTTCAACTTTACTCAAAATCAACATCTCAGTCCCAAAATACAGCATGGTCATGAATGTTGATGATGGTGCCTTGTTCAAAATGCCTCAGGCTATTTAAATAGAATTGGAACTGTCCTAATGCCAAGGGTTTGATGTGTCCAAAAGCATAAATCCAGAACAAGAAATCTCACAGAACAAGCTTAAGTCTTTATTAAAACTCTCTGTCTGGTGTTCTTCATGTAAAAACAAATGCAGCTTATGAATGGTGCAACATAGTGGGAATCATATGCATGTTAATTCATAGTGGCCTGGCAGAATATTGAAAACAGATTAAAACAATACATGCATATGATTCAAAAAATGAATTAAATTAAATTAAAATGTAATTTAATTATTTTTTTTAATCATATGTATGTTCAAGGAGAATTCCGGTGTGATATTGACCTAAAGTGTGTTGAAACATGATACCGAGTGTGAACGTATGTCTCATAGCCCATCTCGGCTTGTCCCCTGCACTCCAAAATCTGCCGCTAGTTAGCCGATGCTACCAACAGCTTTTTCATGGTGGTGCTTCGGCATCGGGCTAGCCATGCAAATAAATCACTGTTTTACATCATTTACGAGGCTGAATGTATCTCCACACTTCATTGGTAGACTTCCGAGGGCCCTGACATTTAAAACGAGACATTGAGAACTTTGAAAAAGCACTGGTAGTTTACTTACAAGACGATTTATACAGACAGTATCTTCACGAAGTTTAGCGTTTGCAGCCATCTTGCAGTCACGATAAGTCGAGCGACGAGTAAGAATGAACAGGTATGATAAGGGATCAGATTCCAAAAATAATTCCGTGGAAATGCATGGATTCCAGTTGCTGCTACTGGAAGAAACGCTAAATGCTAAACTTCGTGAAGATACTGTCTGTATAAATCGTCTTGTAAGTAAACTAAAGTGCTTTTTCAAAGTTCTCAATGTCTCGTTTTAAATGTCAGGGCCCTCGGAAGTCTACCAATGAAGTGTGGAGATACATTGAGCCTCGTAAATGGTGTAAAACAGTGATTTATTTGCATGGCTAGCCCGATGCCGAAGCACCACCATTGAAAAAGCTGTTGGTAGCATCGGCTAACTAGCGGCAGATTTTGGAGTGCAGGGGACAAGAAGAGATGGGCTATGAGACATACGTTCACACTCGGTATCATGTTTCAACACACTTTAGGTCAATATCACACCGGAATTCTCCTTTAATTCATAGTAGATTGGCAGAAATGCTCAGTTCCTGCAGATGCTTAATGAAAAGTTGCTTTTTAGGTGAACTTCATGAATGCAAAACAGAATTGCTCCTGATGGTCCTTTAGCTGTCTATTACATATAGATACTGTGAATGGGAAAAAATATAGTGACTCGGTATGTGGCATCCCAGCAAATGAACATGTGGATTCAGGAGCACAGAAGGGAGGGCTGTAATCTGATTGACTGATGAGCTCAAATGTCAACAACCTTTCATCACAATCACAGCTTGCAGAATCACAACATTTGACTCCTAATTGAAATATTCCACTAGTGATGATTTTCAGACATTTTATAATGAACCACATATGGTTACTCCAGAAAAAAGCAGGGATAATTCCTACAGGAAATCTCTGAGAGGTGGTTGTACATGGTTGATGTGTGCTCATTTGGTCCACACAACTTTCAGCAAGAGATTACTCTTTGTGGTGAGAAACTTTCGCTCGAGCAGAGAGCTAATTGCGTGGAACTCCACATGAGTCCATTAAAAACAAGGCCATGTTTAATGCATGTCAAGCACCAGCAAGCAGGTGCTAATTTATGTCCCGGAAAAACAAAGGGGAAATGCTGGGTTGTTTGTTTTTTAATTCTTGTTCAGGCAAGAGGAAAGGTGCTTTTCCCCATTCCCCTCCACACAAGCGCTCAGCACCACTACCACCTCCTTCTTCTCCTGACAGCCTTGTTTCTCACTACACCTTCAGTTCTTTAAGGCCAAAAGAGCATTACAACTCCTTTGGGTCTTGTCTTCCAAGACTCCGCAGCAACTCCAGGTTTGTCCCTGGAGACACTGTACTGCATGCACTATATTTGAAATAGCCAATTGTATATGGGAAGAGACTGCACACACAGGAAAGCTCTTTTTCCTTTACTCGCCCATCTCTTTCAACTGTCTGTGCATACACTGTGAGCTCAACATGTAAACCTAACCCCGTCATTATTTAAGGCATTTGTGGGGAAAAAGAATGAGTTCATTTAAACAGCAAACACAACACAGCAGGAAATAAAGAAAAGAAGTTAAACAAAAGAAAACTGTAAGTCAGCTAAAGATACATACACACACAGATAAGCAGGCAAAGACAGAAAGACAGAACCAATGAAATAAACAATGATAAGACACATCCATACTAGAGGTGACAGAGGTGGATAAGAGAGGAGAAAGAAAGCGAGAGAGAGACACACACACACACACACACACACACACACACACACACACACATACACACACACACACACATTCATGCATACACACCCACATTGTATTTTTTACAATGGAAATCTATTGATTTGGATATGTGTTCAGATTCTATATTAAAAAATAACTGCTTTGGCAATAGGAGTGACCTTGTCATGTCATGCCAATACAGAGAGAGAGAGAGAGAGAGATACATTCTCAGCCTTACATTCTTCCAGGAGTGGATTCAATTTACAATTTAGACATGGCTTGGGATTATCTGTGTCTCCCATTACTGTATGCAGCCCCATCTCTGAACTTGAAAAGGCCTGCTGCTTGTTTATTAATTTACTTGCTTCCCAGCAATAATGATGACTGACTGAGTTTTCCTTTTGAAGCTTGTGGAGAGGAGGATGGTGATGGTGACAGAGAGAGAGAGAGAGAGAGAGAGAGAGAGAAGTAGGGAGAGAGAGAGAGAGGGAGAGAGAGAGAGAGAGAGAGAGAGAGGGAGGTAGGGAGAGAGAGATGAGATGAGAGAGATGAGCAGATGAATCTTCCAAAACACCATCGGTGATAAGTCTAACACTGCGAAAAGCTGCACAAACTGGTTCAGAAAAAAAGATCTTCACACACATGGATATCACCAAAACTGCATTTTAAGGCTGAACGACATTCAATAACTAAAGTCTTTGATTTCACTCCATCGTTAAAGGAATTTTAAATTCAGTCATCATAGACACATGAACCAATATATGCTGTCAACGCTCTCAGTATTCATAAACAGAAGATGCCAGTTCCAACACCTCCATCTGTTTTGAAAGGTTTACACTCTGAACATCGGAGGTTGGAGGGTATTTCAGATGTGCACCATGTTTTATGCATGTACCACAGGTAATGCAATCTTTTTGGATGGCTACAGTTATTGGCTGATTGGATTTGAACCTTCGTTGCAACCCTTGAGTGTTTAAAAATACATCAGGTTGTGGTCTTTGAGCTTCATAGTTAGCATCACACTCTGAAACCATGCTGCATAAACTGACTCACTTTTAGGGATGCAACATAAAAGAATGAGGTGCCTGCACTCTGCTATGCACTCTGCTATTTCTCCCATGCGTTTATTGTCTTTTTTTTGCCAGAGGAAGACCCAGCAGGGTCGAAACGTTGCAGCACATTAAACGTATAGCAGAGTGCAGGCACCTCATTCTTTCAAGTTGTGTCCAACCCCCTTCACCCCCTGCACTTCACCGGTGGGGATGCACATACTACCACTACTGCTCTGCGTCACTTCTAGGGATGGACATATGAAGTATTGATGATTGCCTAAAGGGGAAAGCTATTGTTGAAACTCACAGATCAGGTTTCAGGATTGTCATATCATTGTGCACAACATCACACAACATTAGATTTGAAAAATATGATTTAAACTATTGTTTTTTTATTCTTGCCCGAAATAGCTGACAAAGGGCATTGTAATTGGATCCATCTGTCTGTCTTTCCATCTGTCTGTGAGTCTGTTCTGATAACTTAAAAAATCAGGTCTGATTTACCTCAGATTTTCTGACAAGGTAGAGGGAGACCATATCTCCGTTGAGATAATCATATTTGAGTTCATAGTATCTATGGGAACTATTTAAGTTTGACTGAAAGTATATATGCAGCTGGGGAGTTATTACAGTTAGCTGGTTCATTTGATTTTCATACAACCTCTGCACCATTGGTCACTTTAATAACATGCCTCATTTGGTACTCCAATATCCCACAAGTCACTGCTTTATAGGACCTCTCTCCTTATCAATACTAAACTCGATAGAAGGTGCTGCAGCCTATTGACTTATGCATCTATCTAGAATATGTTATAGCCTTGGTACATGTGGGTATATGTGAATTTTTGTGTTTAAATGCATGGATCTGTGGTCTCAGGCTTTATATACAGTCACTGTCTGAAAAGAGGCTGTCATATGAGATTTACAGCAAAATAATTGATTTGTGTGTCCATACACATCAACGTTTTATTCCCAACACTGATGACAAGAAAGCTAGATGAGGTAGTGCATCATCCTCAGTGGCTGTCTCTCTCCAGTGCTTGCCTTTTATAACCACTCAAGTTAATGTGCTTACAATCATGTAATGACAGCCAAACTGGGGGCCATTTTGTAGCACGAGCATGTCTAGATTTTTTTTTCCTTTTCTGTTTTCTTTCTTTTTTTTTTCTACCCGACTCTTTTGACAGGCCCTAGCTGGCCCTTGGCCTTATTAAAGGCACTGAATGGTGCCCATGGATGCATCTGCTCCATCTTTCTGCCTCCTAATAAGAACACACGGCGTCGGCTCCGCGTGAGCCCGGGCCCCCTCATCGCACACAGAGGGACACTAAATCCATCAGGGATGATTTCTATGTCCTGATTTAGATGGGACCCTTTGGATGGGTTGATTACTATGCTAGTACCCTACACACACACACACACACACACACACACACACACACACACACACACATACACACACACACACAGAAAGAGAAGAGACCAGACCAAGTACTAAGAGTCTGTCCCTATCAGTCCAGATAATGGGTCTGTGAGATGCCGCGCAGAGAAGGGCATTATGGCCCCGACATGAAGAATCATAGGGGATGAATTAGAGACTGAGCCATGCTGACAGGAAAATGAATTTCACAAATGAGATGGCTCATAGGGAGGGGAGGAGGGAGGGAGGGAGAGAGAGAGAGAGAGAGAGAGAGAGAGAGAGAGAGAGAGAGAGAGAGAGAGAGAGAGAGAGAGAGAGAGAGAGAGCGAGAAAGAGTGAGGCATAGCGAGAATGAGGGATACAGAGATAGAGAGGAAGCGAGAGAATAAAACAGTGAAATGTTGGAGAAGTGCACAGAGCAGGGGAATCATATTCCCACATTCCAAAGTTTCTGTCAGCACTGGGTCTTACAGAGCATGTCCATGCAAGCCTCCACAAACACCCTTCAGACACACCTGAGACCATGCTATTACCCCTCATGAGGCCATTGTTGGAACAAGGCAAGACAAAAGACACTAAACCAGCCTAAATCACGCACCTCACACTGATAGCTACCACTGCACATTCTACACGGCTGGGAATCCATTATCGGTTGCCAACGAAAACAATATACTTATTGAGACAATAACAGAGTCTCCATGATTTGTTAAAAAACAGATACACACAGATTTCACTACTTTTTCCCATATTGAAGTAATGAATAAGATAAATGAAGCACAAACAGTAAACAAGGATTTATTGAAAAACTATTTCCAGGAGGGCTGCTTAGTTTTCTCTATGACTACAGTAAATGTACAGTCTCAAAAATAATATAATATGGTCACTGTAATTTCTATGTAAAATGAGGTCTAAAGTCTTTGCTTCAATGTGCTTAAGAATAACTAATCTTCCTTGAGCCAGCAAGCAGCAATGTCAACACACGTATGCATTATTCAAACCAAAATTGACAGTTTCCAAGAAAGAGGCTGGAGCCAAGTGGAAAATAAGGAGCAGATGAAGTTTAAAGCAGGGGTGCCGACGGTGAAAGCGTTTCTAATTTTGATCAATACATTCCTCACCTCTCTCTCTCTCCCCTCCTCTCCTTTCCTCTTTCCTCGTCCATTTCTTCTGTGCTAATGATATCATTTTGGGCTCTCCATGTGATTGATTGCGCTAGATGACCCACAGTCATCCCATCCTAACCAAATTAGCCCAGCGCAGCAGAGGCCGCTCCGTCCAGCCTGTGTATTTGGGTTAATTTGTAAATTTCTATTCCTATCTGATGCAGATAGCGGCCACATTAGCATGCAGATTGCCGCGCTGTGCCAAGCGCACCTCTGCAAACAGCGCCCATCTCAGGGTGGGGTGTGTGTGGGGGGAGTGGGCCCACATGATCCATCACCCACTCAGTGAGTGAGGCAGGGTATGAGTAGTGCTGCTGTGCCACTCCAGGCTGGCATGTACTAAGTCTGATTGCCCCCCTCCCCTATACTGTATATATAATGTTTGCTTCCTTCTCATTTTAAGGAAAAGTAAATTGGTGGTTGCATGTGAAAGGCTGAAGGGCAGCAAAGACCATATCAAACTGAAGCAGACCAAAGCAGTTCACCTATGCTGAATATTTGACTAAATATCAATACAGACCAGTGAGATTGATTATGATAAGGACAAAATGACAATAAAACAAATATAGAAAATCACTGACGTGAATCAATATAGCGAGAACAGACCTGATTAAAAGGATTATTTAAACTCATTCACAATATTCGCAGCTTGTGCTGTGATGTAATCTGACTCCTCACCTCTACTACCAACGCAGAGTGGCAAACATACCTAAAAAACAGACACCGCATTATAATCACAATCTGTGCCCTTACACTTATTAGTGATAGGCCTAGACAACCCTCTTTATATGGTTCAGAGGTTTTGTATGTAAACATCAACACATTCCCTCGGTGCGTGTTTGTTATGGTGCAAATAGCCGGGAATGGCAAAGCAGCGCCCTTCGCACTTGGCGTGGAAAACACTTGACAGGCCAGTGACTTTAGCTCAGAGTCGATCATCGGGATTAGTTAGCCCACCATTAGATTCAAAGGCTCGAGTCCAAAGCGCCCTGTCAAATAAAACCTCTAATTCTAATTCGAAGGGACTTGGCTAAATCGCTATTTATCCAGTTTGTTGGAGGAAAATAACAAATCAACAAACTCGACTACAGAGAGGATAAGCACCAATTCGAGAAATCCTTCCCCTTCTAAATGCGGAAGAAAAAAACAGAAGAAGCAAATCCTTACTTTTTAAAACTCAGAGGTCACTTCTACTAGAGTTTGCTGTTTATTTCATTCAAAGATCTGATACAGTCATGAAATAGGCCTACATTTTTTGTCAGGATACATATAGGTAGTGGACTATTCCTACAGTAAATAACCTATATAAAATTAATAGATGATTTATCTACATTAGTGTTACACAATAAAGGTCTACATAGAAATGTATATTTTATAACTCCTTTCTCTTCATATACTAACTAAGGAAAGTGGGTTAAAATGATAATCTGATAGACATCTTATATGACAAACCCTCTGGAGGAGGACATTTCTACCATGGCAGACAGTTTCTTGCGACTGACCATTTCTCTTGGAATTGAATTAATAGTACAGTATGCTTTCATTCTCTTTGACATCCCTAGTATTCATGAAAGAATACAATTTTCCCTCCTCGTCAGCTAAAATGAAAAGAGGATCCTGATAACAACTACTAATATCATATAATGAAAGACTGCATTGTCACACCTCTAATAGTATCACAAAAGATGGGGGAGAAACAAAATGAATTAAATTGCTGTCAAATCTGGTGTTTTGTCAGTAGAAAGACTTCACTTCAAAGTCCTTATAATCCTTTGTGACATGATGGGCTCTTTCACAAAAAAAGGTCAGAAAAGGTAAATGTCCTACAAACCAGGCACAAATCAATTATTATTTTTTGAATCTATTTATTAATGTATGCCTGAATTGATTGATTGCCATAACAGTTGCATGATTACAGTTGTTGATTGTGATTGGTTTCCTGTTTCCTTTCCTGGTTTCCTGGTTCCATTCCTGGTTTTATTGGATATATAAAAATGAGCCCTTGGTTGGGTCATTCTTGGCTCAGTGCCTCGGTCACCATAACACCTTGTTGTTATGGCTTCTCTTCCCCATGACTCCCTGTGCTAGTTCCCATGCATTTCCATGTCACGTTATTTGGCCTTGCACTATGACACAACCCCCGCTCCAGTCGCACTAGTGCTCCCACCTGTCACCATGCCGTCACCACGTTGCTTATCAACAGTCCATGTCACCTTGTAAGGCCATCAAAACCAGCCATGTGTGTGTGTGTCTGTCACATAGAGTGAGAGCATGTAGCGGGAGAGTGAGAGTGGGCATGTTTGTATGTGTGTGTCTGTGTTTCTGACTGTGTGATTGTGTGTCTGTCTGGTTCTGTGTGTGTGTGTGTGTGTGTGTGTGTGTGTGTGTCTGTGTGTGTGTGTCACAAGGGTACAGACTGTGGGAGAGTCAGAGCATTTAAGTGTATGCATGTGAAAAATCATGAGAGAGAGAGAGAGAGAGAGAGAGAGAGAGAGATGTGGTGAAATCCACATGCACACAGACAGAAAAAAGAAAAGAAAATACGAAGAAAATATCACAAATCGAGACACTTTCCAAACCACAACCTGAGTTGGTTCATGAATATTTTCTACATCCTCCCCCCCTCTGCTCATTCTGATGTTCAATTCAATCTAATTCTAGTGGAACACTCTCATTACACAGCTATCTGCAGCGCAAAATAACAAGGCATTGTCACTGGGGGCAGAGCCACTCTCTTGTAGCAAGCACAGATGAATCTTATTGTATGTACAGGACAATGGAGAGAGAAAGAAACACTACATATAGATAGATAGATAGATAGATAGAGAGATTTCATGCCATGTTAATGGTTGAGCAGGCATTAAAGTTCATTGTGGTTCTGTTTTGCTGCCACACACACACACACACACACACACACACACACACACAGTGTGCATTGTCTGAGAGGTGAGCCGCTGCTTGTTGCTCTTGGTTACTGCACACTAGAGGGCAAGCTTCCTCCAAGCGAAAGCAGTCAAGCACAGAAGCGTACTAAACAAACCCACACAATACACCCCACACAACCCCTCCACCACAACCACACACACACACACACACAACAAAAAAACAACAACAACAACAAAAAACATTCATTCAGGAACACAAATTCATTATAAATACATACACACACACACACACACACACACACACACACACACACACACACACACACACACACACACACACACACACACACACACACATAAACTCATACAAGGGTATGCATGGGTGGTGTGGTGTGTGTCTGTAGTTATTCACAATTAATTAGTGCTGACGGGACAACTCATTTTGAAATTAAGGTGCACTACACATACAGACAGCAGCCAGACAAAGAAACACACACAAACTTGACTGATATGCAAGTACTGTGCATGCTCCCACACCTACACATCCACACAAAGCACAAGAGAGAGGTGGTGAGATGTAAGTGCTTGAGGAGGGGTCTAGATTGAGTGTGTGTCAGTTCCCCTACTTGCTGACGACTGCTCATCACACCTACAGCCACAAAAAAGATTGAGAAGTCTAACCAAGAGTAGGAGTCTGTATGTGTGTGTGTGTGTGTGTGTGTGTGTGTGTGTGTGTGTGTGTGTGTGTGAGTGTGTGCATGTGTGATAAACGAAGAGCATGAGGGAAAGAATGGTAGCCGAGAATGTGTGAAAGAAAAATGACAGAGTACTCGCTTTGTGCCGAGACTGGCGGTGACAATTACACACAGTCTGTTGATAAAGACACATACTCGCACACACACACACACACACACACACACACACACACACACACACACATAGACACACATAGACACACAGCCATATACACATCTCGCCCTGACAGAGAGACTAACCAACACCCTGTTAAGGCCCTGCTGGTCATTCCCAGTATCACATCTTTTCTAATGCTTGTTGGGGCTCTGCCCCTTTGGTCTGTGCTGCCTTGTTATCATCTGCAGATCATGGTGTGCCAATTGGTGCTGGGAGTAATGGGTGGTCCTATAAAGAAGACCTCATGGGTAATGGACACTCTCTGCTCTGACGCTCTGGCCTGGTTCCTGGTCACTCCGTGGCTGCTCCGCTGGGGAGAGCCCTAGCCCATCACTCCTCACACCGACGTCACGTTTTACACTTTTGTTTGATCACTCCTAGACACACTTTGCATTACACTATCCTTTTCCATTCACTATACTGACTTAAATCTTTTAAAATAAATGTATATTATTGAACATATCGCTACAGTGTGGTCTCCCATTTACCGGTAATGTCACAGGTACTTTGAGCCAGGTGGTTATGACAACCCTTTCACTCTTTGCTTCAACACATGCTCTGACCTACATATGCTCAATTCATACAAATGCCCTCTCAGGGTCTCTTTCACACACACACACACACACACACACACACACACACACACACACACACACACACACACACACACACACACACACACACACACACACACACACACACACACCCCACACCTCACACACACACCTCGCACGCACGCACACATTGCTTAGCTGCTAAATCAGTGGAGAACAGCCCTGTCACAAATGTCAGAGCCTGCGGCCCCTAGCCCGTGCCTGCAGTGGGAACTAATCACACTGTGTCAGGCCCACCAATTAGCAGGTCGCACAGCACCTCCGTGCATACACAATCAGCAGAATGGAATCATCCGCAGTCACACTGTGTGTGTGTGTGTATCTTGTGGAGATGTGTGTATCACTGCATGATTAGGCTTCTATATGTGATTATGTGTGTTCCTGTGTTTTTATGACATTTTATGTGTGTGTGTGTGTGTGTGTGTGTGTGTGTGTGTGTGTGTGTGTGTGTGTGTGTGTCCATGAGTGTGCACTCATACTACTGTATGTAAGAGTGTGTGATTATGTGTGTGAGCTCCCTGGGCGTTCTCGTCACTATCCCCGTGTAAAGCAAAGCCCCCCAGCACAGACTCCCTCGGATAAGCCAAGCCTTTGTTTACATGAACAAGGATCTCAACATGCCATGACCCTCTGCCGGCACTTGACCTCTGCACACAGCTTAACCCCTTATCCCGGCTTCATCCTGCCCCGTTCCCCGTTCCCGCCCAACCCCCAACCCCACCATCACCACCTTCCTCACAACTGCAAGCTGACGTCAGCCTCCGGAGTGCATTAACCTAGCCAGAGCCCGCCCAGCAGAAGACAAGAGAGCAGGGCCAGGCTTGCTGGCAGTGTGCAGTGGGTCATTGAGACTGGAGCACACAGGGGCTTGTGTTTACAGCGCTGGCCCAGACAAGGACTCCATCGCTGCCCTGGAGCCAGGGAGTGAGTGGCCCAGTCTCGCCAAGAGATGATGACATCAGTTCCAAAGCTCTCTCTGAATATGCCCAGCTCATTTGTGTCACAAGTAAAGGATCTTATGTACTGTATATACAGTAGGCAAATATATGTATGTCAAAACAACAGCATAATTAAAACAAATAACGATGTAATTATGAAGTGAAACAGATAAACAACCACAAATAAAATTTAAATGGAAATTGAATAACAAGCTCAGCCTCATTGGATGAATAATGGGCTTGTTTTATGCTATTTGACTCCTCTGTGAAGGCCCTCCACAAAATGGCTTCCCACAGATCAGTCATGGTGGACCTTTCATGAGCCATGTGGTCTCTTCACATGATGTGTGCGGCACAACCCTGGCTCCGTCTGAGCAACTGCTGCTGCATTTGCAGCTCCCCTATGCATTAGACACACGCTGTGTCAAGACAAGACAAGGGCAAAGGGGCACAGTGGGGTGGGGTGGGGTGGGGTGGGGGGCACAGCACGATATGGGCCTCGCTGACAGTCCGTCTTTGCCGAGCGCTGTGCCAGTGGGGTGATGGAGGAGGTGGTGATTGGGCGGTGGGAATGGGGTTATGCGGAGAGGGGGTTATTTTTGAAGGCTGTCCCAAGACAGGCCTGCGAGTCATAACGGTGCGGAGGGCTCCAGTCAGCATGATGGCTCTTCCCCCGGGGCGTGCCAGCCAGCCAGCCAGCCAGCCAGGGAGAGAGGGAGAGAGGGAGAGAGGAAGGCAAGCTGGTGGGTGTGTGGACGGAGCCCAGGCTTTCCACAAGCACCCACCCCACGCCCCACGTCCAGACAAATCCCATGTGTGACATTAACTGGGGTGAGAGAGAGAGAGAGAGAGAGAGAAAGAGAGAGAGAGAGAGGAGAGAGAGAGAGAGAGAGGGAGAGAGAGTTGCAAATGGTGGAAGTGGGGCTGAAGAAGGAGGACTCAGGGAACTAGATTTGTGTGAGCTTTTCTTTTACAGATTTTTCAGGTAAATGAGAGAATATTCCTGTGCATATCCATATCCATGTCATGTTTTTTTTCTCTACCTTGCTAGATGCCATGAACCACTGCTGACCCTGGGAAACCACTTGAATCCCATGAAGAAACAAATTGGAAGACAAAAGACATGGAGACAAATATCACCTTGTTATAGAGCAATTATAACACTAGGTTCAGGAAACAATTGAATTGTTGAATTTAACACTTTGCCATAACTTCTCAGCATAATGTCTACACTTTCATATTGTGAATTAATTTTTCAGAAATTCATATCTTATAGCCTATCTTTGTTGAGATTGTGTATTTATACCAGTGTTATGCTAGACGTCACTTCTTAGCTTTCTAATGCTATTAATAGGTTTACAGTGTTCATTGACTTACACCGCATAAGACTGCTCAACAGTTCGTCTAGTGCACCTTACAAATACAAATGTGCCGAATTACGAGGGCTTTTGTGATTGTGTAGAACAAAACTTACTACCTTGCCAACACAGTTAGCAGAAGGAGGATGGCTATAAATCAACGCACAGAGCCAGAGACTGTAGGATATAGAATTCGGTGACCATAGTAACCAGTATAACATGGGCACTGTAACATATGCTGTGACCTTAAAGTTAACAAAGGTCATTCATTTTCATATTGGTTTGATGTATAATAAACACACATGTATGTGTTTCTCTAGTTTGAAATGTGTGATCAAGTAAAAGATCAAGACTTCCTGTAGCAAGAAAATAGCAGGATGTTCACACTGAGACACGCACACATTTCCCATCCTGCCGCACCCGCTTCCACATCCCCAAAGCTAACTCATAGAGCATCTCAAAGCAGAGACAAGCTCCTGACTCTTTCAAGCAGCGCCTTGCCATTTACAGACGCTAGAACCATCCCATGGTCCTCAGATCTCAGTAGGGGAATATTTCAAACTTCCGTTTTCAGAGGTTTGATTTGAATTATAGATGGAAAAAAGATTTGTGAGGGAGTAAGTGTAGGTCAGATAATTATTTCATAGTGTAGTTACTTCATCTGCACTCTTGAAAAACAACTCGGGATCATTGATATGATAAATATGAAAGACAAAATTGACATCAAAAACAGGGACTAAAAACAGAAGTCTTGAAGAATCATATCCTCCTGTCTACAAGGCAAACCAATGTTGACTATAAGTAAGGGAGAAAAGAAAAACTGTGGATTGGAGTTAGAATATGCTATAATATGAACTAAGCGTTGATTAAAATTCAGAATAGCAAGTGAGATGGGAGGAAACAGTGGCGTGATCTCACTTCCCTCCTAAATCAATTACTCCTTCAGTCTCCAAACGGCACCTCTCCTATCAAAGTTAACAGTGTCTCTACAACGTCAGAGCATGAGTACTGCTCAATTTCAGCCATTATAGGAAGCATGTTTATTTGGAAAAGGAGATGTTTTCTGTACCCCTGAGATTGTATTGTCATACATAACAATGTGCTGATATGGTTTAATCTGTCTGATCATTCAAAACATTTGATTCCTAATGAAAATTTACTTGTAATGTGGAATTGAATAAAGTATCTGTGTGTGTTTGTGTGTGTTTGTGTGTGTGTGCATGGTGACAAGGGTTGGGGTGGGTGTTACTTAATTCCAGCAAAGTTCCAGCAATTTAAAAAGCAAAATTAGGAAAATGTGGTTAAGGTCTAAAGTCGCTTTTGTACTTGTGACTGGATAGTCAACAAGGGAATTCATGCATTTGGTGTTTTACATTTACAATTTGTTGTATAAAATGGGTTAAAAGTGCCATTCTGAGGGCATTACTAAATGGTTGGTACAAAGTGGTACATAATTTGTATGGTTGTCCTTTGTATTGGATACTTTATTGCAGGCATTTGCTGAATACATTACACTACATAATACATGATTGTATTTGTTTACATTTTGTGGCCCTAAAGAAAAACACCTGAATCAGGGAGAGGCACAGAATGCACTGGGTTGTTTGTAACCATTATCTTGTCACTATTGCTTCCTAATGAAATCATGTGTACACACAGACTCCCAGAATTTGATTTAAGACTCCAGTGCCAACTGAAACCTGAGAGACATTAGTCAGATCATATGCACTGTCCCACAACATGCCATTATTATGCAATAAACATAGTTGGACTGCATTTGATTGGTATCATTACAATGAATTACAATGAAAAGGGATTTCCTCTCTCTTTCTCTCCCCACACCACTCTCCTGCTCCCTCCATCTCTCTCTCTCTGTCTCTCTCTCTCTCTCTCTCCCTCCATCTCTCTGACACAGATGTGGTAGTATTCCTTAGAGAGATTGTGAGCTGCCAAAGAGATTGTTGTTGACTTCCGGAGAGGTCACACCCAACACCTACCACTGACCATCGACGGTGCTGTGGTGGAGAGAGCGAGCAGCACCAAATTCCTGGGGGTGCACATCAGTGAAGACCTCTCCTGGACCACCAACACTGCATCACTGGCGAAGAGAGCTCAGCGCCGCCTGTACTTCCTGCGGAAACTCAGGCGAGCAAGTGCTCCACCAGCCATCATGACCACATTCTACCGAGGCACCATTGAGAGCAGCTGTATCGCTGTGTGGGGCGGAAGCTGCACTGAATACAACAGGAAAGCCCTGCAGCGCATAGTGAACACAGCTGGAAGGATTATTGGTGCTTCACTCCTCCCTGAAGGACATTTACACCACCCACTTCACCCGCAAGGCGACCAAAATTGTGAGTGATGCAAGTCACCCCGCTCACAATCTGTTTGATCTACTGCCCTCTGGGAAGAGGTACAGAAGCCTGCGCTCCCGCACTACCAGACTCACCAACAGCTTCATACACCAAGCTGTAAGGATGCTGAACTCTCTCCCTCCTCTCCCCCCTCCACCCTCAGCTACATAACATCCTGGACATTGGACCCACAATGGCCGCCTGCACTACTCCACTTGCACACTTTCACACTTGTACACTTTACAACTTGTTGTTGTTGTCCTGAAAACACAACACTTCTGCTGCTCTTACATAACTTGCACCACTATGCCACTTTCTTTCTTACTTAGGTCAAACAGAACTACCCAGGCCTTTTATTGGCCTGACTTTGCACTAGTATTTTATTGACTGTCTATGCACAATTTCAACCAAATTTTGCTGCTCTTATTTTTTTTTTTCATTATTATATGTGCCCTCTTATTTACTTATTTACTTACTTTTTTGTTTACTTGAATGTTATGTTTGTCTGTGGACTTAAATTGGTAAAATATGTCTTGTCTTCACCGTGGGATAGTGAGAAACGTAATTTCGATCTCTTTGTATGTCTGGAACATGTGAAGAAATTGACAATAAAGCTGACTTTGACTTTGACTTTGACTTTTTTTTGCCATAGAGAGTGGTGCTAAATACTGCAAGCCTTTAATGTTGCAGTGGAGAGTGACTTGGAGGAGGGAGAGGGAGGGAAGGATGGAGTGAGAGAAGAAGAGGGTGAGAGAGAGAAAGGATGAGTGGCGTGACCATTAGTCGAAGGGGTGAGATCATCAGCTCTGCAGCTTATGGCAAGAAATCGCTCAGCCTTGTGGTCTTTCTATTCTCTCTCCTTCCCTCCTCTCTCTCTCTCTCTCTCTCTCTCTTGGTCTCTCTGTCTATCTATCCAGGCACACCCCTCTCCCTCCCGATCATTCACACAGCCTGTTTCTTTTACTTTCAGACTGTCTTTTATTTCTCCTACTGTCTTCCTTTCATTCTATCTAGTCATTTCTATCATTCTTTTCATCTTTTTCATCTTCCCGCCACCCCCACCCCACCTCTCTCTGTCTCTCTCTCTATCTCTATCTTTCCCTGTCTTTCCGACATCTCTGACAAAGCTAACAGGCAGGGATCATCCTGCGGAGGATGACACCGGTGTGGGCTGACCTCGTCCCATTATCAGCAAGCAATCATCCCTAGAATTCTCCCCCGACGTGGAAGCGTGAGTGTAGAGAGAGAGAGACAGAGAGAGAGAGACAGAGAGAGAGAGAGAGGAGAGAGAGAGAGAGAGAGAGAGAGAGAGAGAAAGAAAGAGAGAGAGAGACGTAGAACAAAATAGAAGAAAGAAAAGCTATCAAATGTCAGAGGAAGAAGGGAATGATCTTTCTAGTTTTATATTTATTTATATCCCCCTTTCTCCATTTGTAGTGTGTGTGTGTGTGTGTGTGTGTGTGTGTGTGTGTGTGTGTGTGTGTGTGTGTGTGTGTGTGTGTGTTGGGGTTGGGGGTCAGGCGAACAAGGGTGGGGTGTGCTAGCTATGTCCTGTTCTCACATACTGTCAATTCAAGTTATTTTCAGTCATTTGTGTGTGTGTGTGTGTGTGTGTGTGTGTGTGTGTGTGTGTGTGTGTGTGTGTGTGTGTGTGTGTGTGTGTGTGTGAAAGAGAGAGAGAGAGGGCGAGTATGTGTGAGAGAGAAAGACAGGCTCATTCTACTTCCTTGGGCCAAATCAGTTGTGTATTGCTCTCACTCTCCAGCTCAAAGAGATAATGATCTGTCTATCCCACCCTCCCCTGCCTCCCCCCTGTGAAAAGAAGGGAGAGGACAGAGAGAAAGAGAAACACCATCAGCCCATCCCATCTCCAGATCTGGACAAGGAGACAGCTTGCCGTTTGAGCGGTCAGCATTGCGTCCATTGGAGGAAGTTAGATTACTGTACCAGTGGGCTTGCTGACTATTCATTGGCAGTTTGTGTGAGGAAACTCAAGGAGTAGCAGCATCTAAGAAGCTTAGTCCAACAATCAGTATGCAAAGCCCTTTCCTAGGGATGGACACACCAAACAAAATATTTTGAAAATATTACTCTCAGATAATATGATTTTATCACATTAATAATCCACATAAAGCATTTATATACTGGCGCTGTTAGAGTACACTATATTTTTATAATGGAGATTTCTAGCTTTGCATGAGCAACACATGCAACTTTACACATATGGACACTTCAGACACACACACACACACACACACACACACACCACACACACACACACACACACACACACAGACAGACACACACACACACACACACACACACACACACACGACACACACACACACCCACACACACACACACACACACAGACGGTCTCATTTTCTTCTTTTTCCCACTGCTCAGATTCCCATGACAACCGAGCGAGCCGAGAGGTATGTTAAACATTTCTGCTGGTGTGGAGTCAATCACGGGCCCATTATGAACCAGTTAGGCCAATTCAGCAGCTAAGATCAGCCCATTACAAACCTGCACCTATTTCTCTGATCCCCAATTCTCCCTTTCTCTATCTCTCTCTCTCTCTCTCTCTCTCTTTGTGCGGCTGCAGCATTGGCCTCTGGACTACATTACCCAGATTGCACCCTACTTGAGCAAGTTGTGTCATATGTCGAGTGTTCTGGCAGGATGTGTCCAATCAGCGCAACGGCAGGTAAGAGTGTGAGGTCGAAGCTCAAGCTGCGTGACTCTCATAGCGTGTTGGTCTCCCACTCGCTCTCTCTCCCTGTCAGGCTGACCCAGAAACGCATTACTGCTGACAGAGGTAGAAACGTGTTGCACGGCGCAGCCACATCAGTGAGCTTGGACATAGACACACACAAACACACACGCACACACACACACACACGCACACACACACACACACACACACACACACACACACAACACACACACACACAATAATAAGCAGATAATAGATAGACTCTCGCTCCTAACACAAATGCATGCACATATTTGTTCATATAATAACACACATCCATATACATACATCAAATGCTCACACAATCTCACACATACATGCACATGAGTCATGACAATGGACATTTTGAGGA
>NC_055979.1:1845807-1846881 GCF_018492685.1 Alosa sapidissima | reverse complement strand
GGCAACGGTCTGTCGCAGGGCCCACTCTCACAATCCCTTTGTAAGTTAATTGCTGTTGTATTTTTCCGTTCATTCTGGCTCAAAAAGGTATTGTTATATGCTACGTGAGAGAGGGAGAGAGTGAGTGCAAGCTGTTTTTCTTCATATTTGCAAGGCAATAATACACAAGCTGTGTGGGAAAGAAGAAGAAGAAAATAAAAAAATAAAAAAAACAGCCAAACTCGCAATAGAACAATATGCAATCTGCCTTTTGGAGCCTAATTATGCATATCACAATTTTCTCTCTGCTCTTCCCACAATGGAACTGTAACATTGCTTTGGCTCTCTGGGTTGCAACTAGCCAACAACATAAGTGGCATGTGACTGCATGGGTAAGAGCAACATTGAAGAACAAACTGAGAAAAATGAGTCCAGCAGGCAGGGGTACATTGTGTTCCCGCATTTCTGTAGCAGACAAGCAATCATCCAAAAATGGAGCACAGCGAGCAGGATGGGAAGAATAGGGGCGATGGGGAGAGGAGGCAAAACAGCCAGGGTGCACCTAGAAAGATGTAAACTGTACAAACACACCCCCTCCTCCCCCGACTCTCTCTATCAACAACCCCCCCCCCCCCCCACACACACACACACACACACACAGACACATGCACATACACACCACGTCTTATACCCTGGAGTGTCGGAAGTCCCTTGCATGTGCTTAACCCCTTGCTTCACACACACACACACACACACACACACACACGCACACACACACACAAACACCACTGCCACATTCCGCCACGTGTCTGGAAAACAAACTCATCCAAAACATGAAAAAGGCAACAGAAGGGGGGGGGGGGGGGGGGGGGGGGGGGTCCTGTCAGCCAAGACGGTCACCCCTTGGGGGCCAGAGGCAGAGAGACGCAGAGAGAGGGAGAGAGCAGAGCAGAGCAGAGCAGAGCAGAGAGAAGCACCACTTTCAGCACTCCCCACATCCACATCCACACCCCTCCAACCCATTCCCACTCTCCCCAGATTGGAAATCAGCCTATGGGCACTGCAGTGCACTCAGGGACAATATGTATGTATATC
>NC_055979.1:1830807-1840807 GCF_018492685.1 Alosa sapidissima | reverse complement strand
TGAGGAAGCAGAGCGTGCGCTATTACTGAACTCACATAAGCGGACACAGCGTAAACTGCGCTAGTGTGCGCAAATCTAGACCAGAGAGTTGCGGGGAGGACAAGAGAAGAGATGGACGCAGAAGAGATGAGAGGAATCACACAAGAGCCAAACAGAAAGCAAAGAACGGGGAGTGGAAGAAAATCAGACGAGCGGCGCTCTGGCCCTCATCCGTCACGTCGGGAGAAGCTCGCCGTGAACCTGTTTGCTCGGTGCCATTAGAGGCACAGGAAACAAAGAAAAATGTGTTTGTTAGCGGGTGGAGAGGCCGAATCAATCAAGCTATTAATCCGCACTGAGCAATGGCCTCGTCCACCGCTGTCTAACACTCCTCTCCCCGGCAACGTCAACACACACATACACACACACACACAAACACACACACATACACACTTCTTGCTGTCTGTGTGTATGTGTTTGTGTGTGTGTGTACACGTGTGTGCGCGTGTGTGTGTTTGTGTGTGTGTGTTCTACTTGTCTCACGGGAGCTGATGATGATGTGTGTGTGGTGTCGGTGCGTGCTATCCAGTGGAAATGATGATAATGAATGTGTCCTCATAATCTAAGCTTCATCCGAATGTACATCTCAGCACAGACAGACAGACACACACACGCACGCACACACACACACGCACATATATGCAAGACAGTGTTTCACAACAGCATGTGGGAATCGAACCCAGGCCGCCTATTGTCAGTCCTTATGATATGTACCCTGCAAGTTATGTGTGTGTGTGTGTGTGTGTGTGTGTGTGTGTGTGTGTGTGTGTGTGTGTGTGTGTGTGTGAAAGCGTGTGTACGTGTGTGTACGTTGTGTGTGTAAGGGGGTGTAACTGCACAATATAAGGGTGCTGCTTGTCACTCACAACTTCTGGTTCCTGCTAATTTTCAGGGCCAATTCTTCAGGCATAAATGACAAAATACCAAAATAACCCCACTGAAAGTGATACTTCCAGACACACACACACACACACACACACACACACACACACACACACGTAACTCACAGGGTGATGTTTCCACAGAACCCCCAGTGAGACTGACATCTCAGTTACGCCTCTCATAATCACTCTCACACACACACACACACACACACACACACACACACACACACACACACACACACACACGCCTGTCACTAGCGCCCCTGGACCCAGTTCTTATTCTCTATGCAGTACAAAAGAGTGAGAGAGTGAGAGATGAGGCTGGGGTGCTGGGTCACTCCACTCCCTTGCGTTTGTCTCGGGGGCTATTTGTGGCCAGCGTGGTCATAAAGGAGCGGCCCCTGAAATAATTAAAACCGGTTCAGTGCAGCACGTTGGTTTGGGAGTCATCGAGGGCCACCTTTGATCTGCCGTCCGGCCCGTGTTCCAAGCTCACCGTCTCCATAGGGATTGTCGGGGGAGATAAGGCGGAGCGTATGACACACAGAGGACAAAGGGAATTATCTGATAGGAGGATGACAGCAGACAATCAGCGCGGAGCCCCCAGCCCTGCTATCTCCAGCAGCTCTACATATCATCTCTCTCTCTCTCTATCTCTCTCTCTCTCTCTCTCTCTCTCTCTCTTTCTCTTTGTCCCTTATTCTCTATCTCTTTCTCTCTTTTTCTAACGTGCCCTCTCTAAATTTCTCCATTTTCTATCACTCCCCGTTTTTTCCTTCTCTCTCTCTGTCTCTCTATTCACCTTTAATTTGTGTCCATCTGTCTTCATTTCATCATCGTTTCTCCTCTCTCTATTGTCCCCTCTTCCCCCTCTCCCTTATGTCTGGATTCTCTCTCTCTTCCTTTGCTCAACTCTGAGTTGTTGAGATTCCCTCTGTTCTCAGATAACCTCCCCCATTCTCTCTCCTTTCATCCATGCCACCCTCCATCTTTGCCTTTTTCTTTAACTTCTCTCTGTTCTCTCTTTTAATCACACTCCCACTCCTCTTCCGCTCATCACATTTTCATTACTGATATTTGCTTCTTTAAAATGAAGGAACTCTAGTCTCCTGACTCCTATTTCAGGTATTTGATTGCATATGTGATACACATTATATGCATATATACTAAATATATTTATTATATGGCTCTTCACAATGCTAGTAGAACGCTCCATTGACTTGAATGAGATTTCCCAATGTTTTACGGTAAAATATATTCATGTAATTACCGCTGAAACATATAATTACTGCTGTCAATGGCAATGAGTTTTGTGTGTCTGATTTATGTTTTCATTCAAAAGAGAAAGCAGACGGTTGATCAAGTATAGTATAAGTATATAAGTATATATACTCTTTTGATCCCGTGAGGGAAATTTGGTCTCTGCATTTATCCCAATCCGTGAATTAGTGAAACACACTCAGCACACAGTGAACACACAGTGAGGTGAAGCACACACTAATCCTGGCGCAGTGAGCTGCCTGCAACAACAGCGGCGCTCGGGGAGCAATGAGGGGTTAGGTGTCTTGGTCAAGGGCACTTCAGCCTTGCCTACTGGTCGGGGTTTGAACCGGCAACCCTCTGGTTACAAGTCCGAAGCACTAGGCCACGCTGCCCCTATCTGATCAGCTGTGTTCTAAAGAATGTTTGATTCAAGTTCAGCGTGTGTTGGGAACTATTTGTTTCTCAGCACAAGCCATGACAAAACGGTAGCAAATAAATGTAGAGACATATCATGTTGAGCTTATTTTTTTCGTATAATAAGCAATATCATCGTAGTCGTATAATAAGCAATGTAATGTATAGAATGCCGGTCATTATCGGAAAATAAGTCCCTTCAGGATGCCCTGTCGGGACTTATTTTCGGATAATGACCGGCGTTCTATACATTATCCCTTAGGCTACCTAACAGGTCAGATTTACCTTTATATGGCATTCATCTAGTCATTCCTTTTCCCCTCATCTATTTTCCCATGTTCTACCATTTTACATAACCAACCAGGAATGCAAGCAAAAAACAAATGAAACTAATTGTATCCATGCAGAATGCCAGAGGGAGAGATGCACATATACATGTGAATGTGTGGAGGAAGCCATCATATCCATAAACATCTGTGGACTAGGGGGATTTGGACTGCAAATATTGTCCTTTTGGCATAAGACGGTCAGCAGTGACTAAGTCCTTATAAGCATATCCAAAGCAAAGGAAAGGGACAAATTATAATTATTTACACAGAAAATCTATTTGTTGTTTTCATTCATGATGGGTGAAGACGAGGGGGTCATTTGAAGGTCATACCTCCATGTGTCACACTTTTTTGTATGGGCAATTGGCAGTCCTTGTCCGTCATACCTAACTGTGCAGTTTCATTCAATTCAATTTGGGATTCAGTGCAATTCACCCCAGATTGTAAATGCTATTTTCAATTAACTTCCCCTCTCCACGACAAGGCTGCATGCCAAATCCCATTATCATAGCACACAAGAACAAAACGAAGTGCATTACAATGCCATGCATTTGCGAAGACAGCCAGGCAAGGCTCACATGCAGGCTCACAGCCATTTAATATCACTTTTACATTTAAGTATAAAAAGCACTATGATACTGTGTTTATTCCTAATAGCTTATTTTACATGTAGATGGCAAGGTTGTGATAATGTTGGCCAAAGTAGTAGCCTTTTCCCAGCATGGGGAGACAGATATTGGTTAAATTAATGATGCCACAGACGGCAAGATGGAGAGAGATTGTGAAGGATAAATGAAAGAATGAAAGAAGATGAAAGTTACTTTTTCCCTGACAGTGGATTATCATTTCTAAGCCAAATGACATCTGGACTAACTGGCATAAATGTCAGATCTTGCCATTTCGTTTCTCTCTTTCCTCTCTCTCCCACCCCTCTTTCCTCCCCCCCCCCTCTCTCTCTCCCTCTCTCTGTCACTTTTCCAAGCACGCCTTTCTGTCTTTCTCTCTCCCCTTCTCTCTCTGTCTCTCTCTCTCCTTCTCTCTGTCTCCTCTCTTTTTTTCTGATTCTGCCCATCTCTGGGTATTTGCGTCTTTTATTTCCCTCTCTCCCTCCCTCCTTTCCTCTCCCTTCCATAACAACAGGCCTGGAGGATGACAGCTATGCAGCCATGCTGGCAACAAGTGCGGGTGGTGGAGATGCAAACTCGTTGGCTGTTTCATTAACTCCGCTATGAGAGATTAATTAACTGAGAATAGCCAAGCGTAAACAGAGCGATGAAGCACCTCTGCACTGATACAGCTTTAGGAGATTGTCCTTCAAATGCCAGAACAACCCCCACACTGTCTGATACTCGCAAGCACACACAAAGGAGACGTACACACACCATGTACACCACACTGCAGACAAGAAAATACATTCTCATAGAATACTGCTTTGCATCCATTGAAGGATTTTGAATTACATGGAGCACCTATGCAGAAGATGACGTAAAGAGTCAATAATAAAAAAATGCTTGAAAAATAAGTATTTTTGATAATAAATGGTCTCCTCCGTCTCTTAGCCTAGATGGTGAGAGGAAAACGTGGCACATTAGAAAGATTTCTGATTCCTGCAAATGACTTCATCCACCTTGTGCCCCCCTCCCCCTCCCCATCCACCACTGCTCTCCAACCCTCTCTTTTATCTTCCATGAAGATTAACACGATCCTATTACCTTCACATTAAGGCAAAAACAGTTTTGCTAAATGGACTCCTATTTAAAACACAGCGCAACCGTCGTCTCTGCTGCTTGTCATGACTCTTCTTCCGGCGTCTGCCCCCTACCCCGCCATTCTGCACAGAATCTTCTCTTTTTTCTTTTTTTCCTTCTGCTTCAGTGGAATGATTAAGGAAAATAAAAATTCATAGCACTTGATTAATCCCTCTCCTTATTCAAAAGAGAAAGCGAAGTCCCCATGGGGTAGAGTTACATATATCTACATCCAGTCTCTGTTATATCAATATCATTTCCATTTTAGACTCGCACACAGAAAAAAGGCTCCATTGCAGAGGCCTGATTCTGCCCAATGAAGTGCACTAAAGAGGACAAGAACGCTATTTTTCTATCTCTCTTTCTTCTCTACCTTATTGAGTGAAGAAGATTGGGTAAACACCATCTTGCCAAGGGTTATAGTACTTGCACGTTTGCCATGAATGTCCTGTTTAAACAGTACTGAATTATGATTAATGGCTCATTTCTTTATGGATCAGGACTTTTCAAAAGACACATCTTTCTCATTTTTAGTGGGGAGAATAACGCAAATGTTAATAATGCACCAATATGTGTCTCCTCACAGCGAGGGATCTATAGCTACATTCAATGCAAACTGCTCTTTCAAATACATTTAGGAGTGCAACGAATAGAAGGAGAAAAAAGTAGATAGGGAAAGCAACAGGAACGATACTACATTAAGTGATACTAAGGGGAGAGATCCACACACACACACACACACACACACACAGACACACACACACACACACACACACACACACACACACGCACACACGCACACACACACACACACACACACACACACACACACACACACACACACACCACATACACACACACACACACACACACACACACACACACACACACACACACACACACCACACACACACACACACACACACACACAGCCCCACTCTTCCCACACTGCCTAAAATAGAATAGCGACAACACGTTCTACAATGAGTGTCTCTAAAGACTTGTAGACTATAATTTAGAGCCTCCATGTCTCATGCCTCCTCTTTACCAGCAGATTCACAGTTACTCATAGCTGCACATTTAATGAACAGCTTGTCTTAATGAGGCCAATGCTCCAAAGCAGTTAAGTTATATATTTCATTCAATACTAATGCTGGCTGAATGAACAAACTCTATAATCCTGAACAGTCAAACTAACTCAAAATAATAATTTAACATAACTTAATAATTGAAAAACAAAACTAAATCATGACTATTTATATATATGAAAAACATTTCATTCAAGTTTTTACAGTAATATAACAGCTTTCATTTTGATGATAATCTAACTTGTAATAGGAACCGGAACTTAGCTCTCCTTTGCAACAACATTAAAATCATCAAACTGAAATATATGTGTTCCAATAGTTTTATATGTTTTTGCTAATGCCAGTTGCACTAGAATACTAACATAATTTGGGAAATGTGTCATTCGGTTGTGCTTTGACATGACCCTCGACAGTAAAACTAGTCGGAAGTAGCACATTGCTGTTTTGAGATGTATGCGGATATTTAATATGCATGTTAAATTGGTCAAATTTTACATTTTGCCAATTTCAGAGTATAATGTCTACACGTAAATATTGTGAATGAATTTTGCTGAAATTCATACCATGTACAGTTTCAAAATGCCTTTATTGACAGTGTCGTATATTTTAGTGTCATGAAGTTTTTGACATTCTAGTGCTATTCCTAGATTTACGGTCTTCATTAACTCCTTTGTTTTATTACAAAGAGTGCTCATTTTACTAAATTGTGTCAACCAAGAGGCACTTGCAATGACTGAGGCAGGGACTGAGCCTGTGATTCTCTGTGCATATTAAGGTAAGGTAAGGTGCTCTGTGTGAGTGAGTGTCATGGTGATTATATAAGTATAAGTCATGGTGACAAATAAGTAAGTCCAACAGTGCAACAGTGCAAGAATAAAGTTTATATATCTATATATCTCATTGTCCAAGATGTTGATCAGTTTGTTCAGGGTCCTTTTGTCAGATATTGAAGTGATGCACTCCAGATCAGCTCTCACTGCAGAGCCAGCTTTCCTTTCCTTTAGCTTAAATTAAATGTTCTTACCTTACATTTTTAATGTAATTAATTTCTAAAATATTTTTGACTGTTCTGATTTACAATGAGCTGTCTCTCAGTGGCTACAACAACATCTAGCTGACATTAATTATAGCGTCTTCAGGCGAGTGGAGGCAGTGGAAACTATTCACCCTTTTTAGCCTTTGGTGGCAGGACAGCAGGGGAAAAACACAAGCAGAAATGGCTATCAATAAACCTCTCTCTTTTCCCTCATGTTGGCGCCTGAACAAAAAGGTCAGCACTCACTCAAGTAGAGAGGCCTCACCCTGCTGCATAGATCTGGGCATGCTTATGGCTAATCATGTAATAGACACACACACACACACACACACACACACACACACACACACACACACACACACATGCTCAAACAACGCGCACAAACACACACACACACACACACGTGCACACACAACGCGCACGCACACACACACACAGTTGCCACTAGCGGCTGTCACTAGTAGCTGTCACTTAGGCGCTGTCACTTTGGAGCGTGTGATATCTCTGGCCACTCTGCCAGAGGGCAAACGCCAGTCCACTGCGGCCGGCAGCAGCAGCTGGCACACCAGCGAGCAGAGCAACATGGAGCAACACACACACACACACACACACACACACACACACACACACACACACACACACACACACACTGAGTCCAAGGGGTTTTTACCTCCTCCCTCCTTATAACATATTACAGCACAGAGTAACGTGCACAATAAAATGAAGTGAGATACAGACTGGAAATGGGCCTTTATGTCGATGAGCAAGATCACTGCCTGACATGTGAGGAAAACTAACTAGTAACTCCTCACTACAATTTAACTCTCTCAAGTCTAATCGGTGTAATCACCATGTCATGAACATGTTATGACTGATGTCAAGTCCTTTAATGACTTGAAGGAGGATTTCCAATGATATAACAGTGGCAGTTACTGTCATAACTTGGCAGTTACATTTCTTTGATACAACATGAGCATGCCTGTGCTGACATTTACAGTTATGAGATGATTTATTTCATTAACATGACATGTCCAGAAGAATAATGACATCTGCCACAAGCTCATGTCAGTCATGACAGGTTTCATGTAAAGTGTGAGGGAGGAGCATACAGGTGGAATTGGTCAAATGGAAGGATCTGCACATCTGATCAACTACAGTATTCAAACAACAAGGAAATAATAGGACCGCTAACATTAGTGTAAATGTGAGGGTAGCTTATAGTTCCCAGTCGCGTGTGTGGTAAGGGAAGACATTATGTGTCCCTCCCTCCTCTGTAGACAGAGGAGCAACAGCTGCAGCTTTTCTGCACCGAGAGTCACAATGCACACACACACACACACACACACACACACACGTATGTATGAACACACATAAACACACATATGCACACAGTCAGGGATCCTGTGGGTTTGAATTTTGTACAGCCCAGCTGTTGTTCATCTCTGGGGTATTTATAACTATGTGTGTGTACCAATGTTGTAAGTGTTTATGTGACACGATATACTGTATGTGTGTCTTTGTGTGTGTGTGTGTGTATATGTATGTGTGTGTTTATTAGTATGTACGCCAGTGTCTAAACTGCTCATGTGCATACGTGTGTGTGTGTGTGTGTGTGTGTAACCACCCCCCCCCTTCATGTTTGTCTAAGCGCTCCCGCTCCTCTGGTGGCGAGTGTGTGATGTTGACTGAGCGAGGGGCAGGAGTGTGGGCCTCATCTCGCACCTCATGGCAGATCGAGAGCAAAAGCCCTGAGTGAGTCTACGGCCCACCACGGCGCATGCATTTTTATGTGCCAACCACGCTAGTCACACACACAGGAATACACACGCGAGACATCAAAGTGATTTAATAAACTTGCCATGTTCCACTATGCACCGCAGAGAAGATAAAAACAAACAACACAGGCCTCGCAGCACCGACCTCTCTGTGTCGTTAGAGTCAATCCACTGACTGTGATTCAGCATGCATTTGGTTGCGAGGATAGCTTGAAGCTGTCAATAATGATAACACACTCTACAGTTGCTGTGCTTTTGTTGTTGCGTTTGTGTGTTTCTTGTGCAAAACAGTCACTTGTTTGGCTTTGCCTAGATTGCAGCTGAGTGACGGTGATCACAATAGAAAAACAAAACGAAAGTGTCAAGGGCTGAAGTAGCATCTTCAAACCCAAACAAAGTATTTGTTTCATTTCCTGGGCTGTCATGTTTGTCCTCTTGACCGCCGCAGAGTAGCAACAGCGGAAGGAGCTGGAGTTTGCAGAAGCTACGCTGACAAGCTCAGGAAAAACGTGGCGGCGGCTGTCTCTTTCATCGCACTGAAATTCAGGTGAAAATCTGAAGTGATTCGCAGAGCCGTGTTTGTTTAAGGACAAAAATAATATAAGGAAAAGAAAAAAAACAAGTTCCTGGCAGAACTGAGTTATCGCACCATGACCTCCAGCTCTTTTACCGATTATGTGAAAATACATTGAAACATGAAATTGAAATCACATCTGCAGGGATGAAGAGTTAATGGTGGTTTCAACGAGAGAGAGAGAGAGAGAGAGAGAGAGGAGAGAGAGAGAGAGAGAGAGAGGAGATAAAAGAAGGAGGGAATAAGAAAAGGGAGGTGGGGAGTAATCATATTGATCTTCCAAAACAATGATCATGGAGTAGGAAAATGAGGGGAGATAAGTTGAAATTGTAAACAATTTGGAAACCTGTCGAGGGTGCCTATGTATGTTAAAGTGGTTTGGTTAAGGTTTGTGTGTATGCAGTTTGTGTGTGTGTGTGTGTGTGTGTGTGTGTGTGTGTGTGTGTGTGTGTGTGTGTGTGTAATCTTGCTCATAAACTGTGCAATAACAAAACATGGCCTCTCAGATGTGATGCTGCTCCCATCCCATATGCACAGACAGGCAGGAGCACAGGCGCATAGGGAGAGCAGGAGCCTTCACATCTCCACCCTGGAGCTCTCGCTGCAGGACACCCTCATCACACTTCAGCATGGAAGGGCTATTTCATTTTGTTCAGAGACCACTGGCCAGGATGATGCGTCCATCCTTCTATCCATCCCTTTCTTCTCTCTCTCTATCTCTCTTTCTGATCTCTCTCTCTCTATCTCTCTTTCTGATCCTCTCTGATTCTGTTTTAATCCCTCATCGATCATTCCAATCATTTACAAACATGAATAAACGCCGAGGTGCCTCCTCTTTAAAAGCATGCTA
>NC_055979.1:1818307-1820807 GCF_018492685.1 Alosa sapidissima | reverse complement strand
CTCTCTCTCTCTCTCTCTCTCTCTGCCAAGCCACCGGCCCTGTGTGTGATTACTTCTCACCCCGTCTCCACCTGTCATCCATCCATCTGTCTCTACCTCAACCTTCCTCCTCTCACTCCTCACCCTGCCTGCCCCCACAACCCCCCCCCCCCACCCCCCCCACACACACACACACAACCATTCCACCAGTGGACCGGTCCAACTGTTAACTCAGTTTAATGGTCTCCTACAGTTTAGTCCCCAACGGGAATTCTTTCATTTCCCCCCCAAACAAATGTACCATCCTATAGCCTCCCTGCAGGTGTGTAAAACACAGGAGCACACCTGATGCTAATGCTGACATCTGAGCAGCCTTTCTAAGAAAAAATACCTTCTTCTTCCACGTTTCTTCATCCCTTCATCCCTCTCCCTGATTCTTTACCTTTCTTTTCTCTCTTCATCTTCTCTGCTTTCCACCCTGTAAGTTCGTGTGCTATATACAAGGATACAAGGATACAAGGAAGTTTATTGTCACATGCATATAGTTACTGGAAGTAAGAAATGCAGTGAAATTATGTCTGGTGTCAGCCTATTTGTGCATTAATGGGGGGGGGGGGTGAAGAGTGCAGTAGAAGAGTGCAGTAGAAGAGGGGTTTAGTAGATTAAGTGGCAAGGGCTGCATAAAAAAGGTGGGGGAGGATTGGGATTGGGTGGGGGGCACCAACAAGGAGCACCCAAGAGCAACAGGGGCAAGGAAAAACTCCCTTACCAAGGAAGAAACCTTGGGCAGATCCACGGCTCAAGGGGCTAACCCAACTGCCAGGGGTCTTGGTGTGTGTGTTGGGGGGATGACAGGGGAGATGGGATAGTGTGCTGTGTATGTGGGGAGAGGGCAGTGTGCAATATGTGTGTTGGGGAAGCTTCCTCATGAGACAATGTGCTGTGTATTGGGGGGGGGGGGGGCAGTGTGCTGTAAGTATGTTGGGGATGTGTGTTGGAAAAGCTTCCTGATGTAATAATGTGCTGTGTATGTGTGGGGGGGGCATGCAGGGACTTACTATTGCAAGCAGAGTACTGTATGTATGATGTATGTGAGTGATGACAGTGAAGATGTGTGTGTGTGGGCGGGAGGGGAGTGGAGCAGTGACTGTGTGTGTGTGTGTGTGTGTGTGTGTAGTGTGTGTGTGGGCAGTGTGCTGTAAGTATGTTGGGGATGTGTGTTGGAGAAGCTTCCTGATGAAATAATGTGCTGTGTATGTAGGGGGGGGAGAGGGGGGGGGGGGGGGGGGGGGGGGGGCAGGGACTTACTATTGCAAGCAGAGTACTGTATGTATGATGTATGTGAGTGATGACAGTGAAGATGTGTGTGTGGGCGGGAGGGGAGTGGAGCAGTGACTGTGTGTGTGTGTGTGTAGTGTGTAGGTGGGGGCAGTGTGCTGTAAGTATGTAGAGGATGTGTGTTGGAGAAGATCCTGTAGACAATGTGCTGTGTATGTAGGGGGGGGTGGGGGGGGGGGGGGGGGGCAGTGTGCAGCAAGTATGTAGAGGAGGCTTACTGTAGCAAGCAGTATATCCCCCTAGACGCAATACAGAGCACCTTTTACGAGCCGCACATTACAGTTTGGGAGCATTTGAGAGTTCCCAATGGGATTTCCGTTCTTTTTTTGTTTCAAACAATATACAGTACGAGCCCAGAGACTCCCCTCCAGGTGTAGAACAGCGCTGCACACCTGATGCTAATGAGAATTTGAGCAAACAATAGTCTTTGTGTTCCACTGCATTGTTCTACCGCCGCCGCCATGCTCATTTTAAAAATGAATCCCCGGTTAATCATTACGGGTTTGTCATCTGCGAGATTAAATATTGCTTCAGCATGCTGATATTAGCGGTATTGGATTTGGGGACTATTTTGGGCTTGTGTGAGCTCGGATGAATTAAAGGACATCTTTTCCCACTTACTCTACCACAGTGTCTCAGTAAACCTCATCAATTTTAATCTCTCTCAACTTCAGCCGGATGGCTTCCCTTGCTTTTTCACTTTCTTTCACTGCTTACTAGAGAAAAGAAGCATCATTTCCTCTGTTTCCTGTGAATATTTGTTATGGTAGGGAAACAGCATAGAGTAGCCATCCCAGTAAGCAACCAAATGACACAAAGACAACAGCAAGAGAAAGATAATTTGTTTTCCTGTTTTAATGTTCTATTGGTCCATGAAAAATGATGATTTGATTTGAACTTGAAGTTTGTGAGTCTACACAAAGACACCTGGATTCCTTATCTCCTTCATCCTTTGCCTGCTTTGCAAATGTCTTATTATGCATTAAGAGAGAGATAAAGATAGATAGAGAAAGATGGAGAGCGAGAGAGAGAGAGAGAGAGAGAGTCCATGCCCTGTTAGCATGACGCCCCCAAACTTCGGTGAGTACCCGGGTGCCAGCGGAGGGCTGGGAGCTGGCATGGCGCCAGGCCGGTAAGAATACGCAATTAACAGGCGGGTGAAACCGCAAGGCCCAGTGGGCAG
>NC_055979.1:1792697-1810607 GCF_018492685.1 Alosa sapidissima | reverse complement strand
CCTGTATTTTCTCTCCATTATCTCTCTTCTTCTCTGCCCTTTTCTCCATCATGCTCAAGTCATTTCTGCCCACAGATTTCCATGTTTTCAACCGCCGATGTAAATCAATGCAGCAGCACTAGCCGCAGTGTCTCTCCCATGGTCCAGTGGGCCACTTGGGCGAGAGGCAGGCCGTCCGCGCATCAACACACACTGCCCCCCCCCCTCTCTCTCTCAGAGTCCCTCCTCTCCACACAGAGCCTGTATTATACATGGCACACTTGGAAGTAGATGTGCACTGTACTGCAGTGATCTCACTAGTATTCACTTGCCCTGTGCTGACTCCTACATTGCTCAGCAGAAAGCCCTGCTATTTGCTACTAGTATCTCCAGTGTTGGCATACAGGCATACCTGCTACAATCTCTCTCTCTCTCTCTCTCTCTCTCTCTCTCTCTCTCTCTCTCTCTCTCTCTCTCTCTCTCTCTCTCTCTCTCTCTCTCTCTCTCTCTCTCTCTCTCTCTCTCCTCTATCTCTCTCTATCTCTCTTTCATAGTACCATCTGTGCTCTGTGCCCCTGGAGAGAGTGAAGAGGTTTACAGACAGAGAGAGGACATGGAATTGTGATACGTATATACACATTCTATGCCACCACAGTATCAGAGATTAGGGCACCACTTTCATTTTCAGTTTGTTCATGACAAAAATGCATTTTTGCCCTGGCACAAAAATCCTATTCCCAAGGAAAGAGAGATGGAAATGGTGGAAATGCTGAAACATTTTATCAGTCTATTTTTTTTTTCTTTCCAACCCGTATTCCTCTGAATTCTCACAAAGGTGTACCCAGCCAAACAGCGTCTGTTTTCATTCAGTGTGTGGATTAAGCTTTTTTTTTCCCCTTACCCCGTGATTCAATTTTCCAGATTTGAATCGGATCAGAATAAACACGCACATGCTGAACGCTGGATCATCTTCCGGATGCCATTCAAATGATGGGGTGACTCTCTGCCCATGTGCCATCTCCACTCATCTCCTGAAAGCACCCAAAATATGTCTCCTTTTCTCTCCCCACATATAGAAGTGGTCAAGGTCTCATCAGACACTCATGATTACCAAAGGAGCTAAGCAGTTGAACCCCAGTCAAAGGCAAAACAGCTACTGGTAATTAGTGACAGCAATGGGGACAGAGATTCCATTTCTGAACACACCTAAACATTGTGAGAAAATTAATTAATAAATAAATATATAAAATATAAAGGGGGTAGCTTGTTTTCAAAAGGTCTGTCTCTCTGTTGGTGTTGTTTTATCTCCCTGCCTGGGCTACCGGGCCTGTTACAATCACTTAATGGCCTGACAGATTGCAAAGACTTGTGGGCCGAGGTTAATACTCCACAATGGCGGCTGCCGCAGACACATCAACCCAGCGCCGGTCGCCTAACTTCTCCTCCTGTCAAACGTGCCTGTGTCTGCCCTCAATGGGATAAAAAAGAACGATGGAAGAGAAAAAGAAAGAAAGAGAGAGATAGAGAGAAAGAGTGCAAAAGAGAAGCATACAGGGAGAGATTCAGATGAGATGTGTCAGCTCACCGCTGAATGACATGTCATCGTTTCAAAGCGGCCCTGACATGGGTGTGTAAGAAACGAGATGCTGTGTATGTGTGTGTGTGTGTGTGTGTGTGTGTGTGTGTGTGTGTGTGTGTGTGTGTGTGTGTGTGGCGGGGGGTACCGAAGAGACATTGGAGGACAGCAGAGACATGCTGGGTGCCGCGGGACCAGCACTGGTCATTGACAGGATGAAACAACACGTATCTGATAGATATCTGTGTAGACAACTTGACTGTTCCCTGCGTCTTCTGTCTTTTCGACAGCAGCTTTGGGGCTTGTGTTCTCTTTCTGCGCTGTCCCTTCTCTCTCTCTCTCTCTCTCTCTCTCTCTCTATTTCTCTCACTTCTCTCACTCTGGTAAAGATTAAAAAGTGGAGAGAGAGGGAGAGGGAGAGAAGAGAGAGAGAGAGAGAGAGAGAGGTTTTAAAACGGCACAGCTGGCTCGGTGGCGTAGTGTTTAATGACTTCTCCAGGATTTGTGGAAGCCCCAGTCTGACAGTTCCTTCTTCAGGAGCTCGACGCTTTTTAAGGCAATTAAAAGAGAATTTAAGGGCGCTGTCCAAACTTGGCACGCTATTTTCTCTGCCGCTTTCATTCTCTCTCTCTCTTACTAATTCTCTCTCTCTCTTTCTTTCTCTTTACCTTTTTCCTCTGAATCTCTTGCTAACACTTTAGGACCTTATTAACAATGTAAAATCCCTGGAAGTAATGATAGTTTTACAGTAGTGTTCCACAGTGACCTGACCCACAGATTGCTTAGTGGATGTCCCTAACTGGCTCTCTCTCTCCTGGAATATGGTCAGTGATGATTGCACACCATAGACTACAGGGGCTGGTGGAGAAGAGCAACAGAAAGAAATCAGATACAGTAGGTATGCATTTATAAGATAGGAACGGGGGTAGAATAGGGGAATAGTGTTTCTGTGTGTGTGTGTGTGTGTGTGTGTGTGTGTGTGTGTGTGTGTGTGTGTGTGTGTGTGTGTGTGTGTGTATAAAGAAAAAGAGTTGCATCAGATGCCACGCTGCAAATTTGCAGTGGCAGAGGGGAATGACAACTCCACCAAATGTCACTGGCGTCCACCTGAATGTCCTGCCAAAGGAGGGAGAGAAATCAAGAGAGAGAGAGAAATGGAGAGAGAGAGAGAGTGAGAGAAAGAGAGAAGAGAACAGGAGAGTGCAGGGAAGATGAAGCAGGAGGATGGAGGAAGGGTAAAAAGACGACAGGAAATCAGAAAAGAGAAACAAACACGGAGGACAGGAGAAAGCAGCAGCGGGTCTCTGTGTCACCTCCCGTCTCTCCCCGCTGAGGTAACGCAGATCTTGGCATGCTCTGCCCACCCTCTGCTAAAGCCCTGCTCACATACAGACACCCAGCCGGCCGAGGTGCGTGCCATCTCCGCCACTGCCACCCTGCGCACAGTACTGACAACGCACAGCCCCCCTTTGACATCAGGCAGGCTCCAGTGCTGAAGGGTGGGGGGAGGGAGGGGCTGAGGGGGTGAGGGGGGTATCTCAGCCCATTTTTTCGGGGCAGAAAAGGATTTGTGACGATATTGTTATTGGCATTTGGGTGCGCTCGCACTGCATCATACAAAGCGAGGCTATAGGATTAGTATTGACTGACTGCACCCCTCCCAGGCTCAAACTCCACGTTCTGCTGTCAAACTGGAGGATCAAATGGAGAGAGAGAGAGAGAGAGAGGAGGCATTCCCAGACATCACTGCTGTGCTGTGCTGTAGCCCTTTCTCTTTCACACACACACACACACACACACACCAGCTCCACTGAAATCTTTTTTTGTGCCATGACGCAGAATCATTCTAAAACGCTCTAAACAATGCCAAAACAATACTCTAAACAACACTCTAATGCCTCCTGGCTTATGAGCAGGTGTGTGTGTGTGTGTGTGTGTGTGTGTGTGTGTCAGGTGTTTAATCTGCGACATGCTCTTGCTTGTTCCTCCATATATTTCCCTTGTCTTGCAGAGCTCTAATCAGTGTCCGCTGTGTTAATCCCATTTGCGAGGGCCGCTGTTTGGGTAAGGAGATAATGCAGATGGATGTGGGCCAACTCCGCTCACCTGCATACGCTCCTGACATGATGAGATATGTACATTAATCAAACCCCCCGCTCCAATGCTATGTGGTGGTTGTGAGAAAGATGGAGTGTGAGTGTGTGTGTGAGTGTGTGTGTGTGTGTGTGTGTGAGTGTGTGTGTGTGTGTGTGTGTGTGTGTGTGTGTGTGTGTGAGAGGGAGTTTGGGGGTGGAAGGAGGAAGGCTTAGAGTCAGCTGACACTCACTCGTCTCCAAATTGGTGGCGGAGAAATGACCTCAATAACCGAATCAGTCAGAATTTCCATTTTTCAAATCCAATGGCAATTATCCGGGATAACATGGGCTGCCGCTTCAAATCTTCGGTGTTTTGAGTTCTTTTCACACCAACCCCACCCCCCACCCCCTTTTCTCAATTGTCTCCACTGTAGGCGCCCACCGTATGAACGACGGATCATGAGCAGTTATGAGGAGGGATGGGGAAGCGAGAGGGGATGGGAGCTGCAGCCATGGTGCTGCTGATGAAGGAGCAGCACAGCATACTCTTCTCCGAGTCTCAATTATCTGGGCTGCAGAGTTCACGCGTGGCTGCCTCGCTTGGCTATCGGCCATACGGAGAGAGAGAGCGTGAGAGAGAGAGAGTAATGAGCATCGGACTTTAAGATTACACTGCCTTATCGGCGAGTGTGGGAGGCGTGTGTCCACATACATATGTAAGAGACACTGACCCGGGCTGTGTGCAGATGCTGGTAGGGAAAAAATGGAAAACAAGTGAACGACGAGAGACAAGATGAGGGGAATGCCTCTTTTTTTTCCTTGCAGCCAATCAAAGGGAAAGAGAGACACAAGGTCAGGCTGACTGGGAATTTACACGACAAGCAAGACGTAAGCAATAGAGACATGCAGATGCATTAATTTACACTGCCTTTGACGTGACATAACCACATGCTTATCCATGTCTTTGCTATGTGTACATATGCGTTAAGGTTTGAAGGTACATGGAACAGTAATGAGCTGCCGGTGTAAAAGACTACATGGATTCTAATGGAATTCTATCACTAACAATAGACTGATGAGAGACACGTGACTGAAAAATGTTTCAAAAATGGTTAAGGCGTAAACTGGCCTCGAGAGATAAGAAACAAAACCCTGTTCATGTGACAATGAATTGACACATCAAAAAATCAGAGGACAAGGCATGACATGATATCATCTGTGCTGTTTGTGCAATGATTGTAGGCCATAGGGTATCACACCTTGATGCGTATTCAATCCCATCGTGGATGTATTCCTCACACCAAAGCTGGAATGTACATGCACATAATATCTACTAGGAGGAGAGCTACTGGGGTTCAGTTGCATTCAGTTGTAGTTTTAGCACAGATGCTAAGTGACTAACCTAACACGAAGCATTAACTCATAGCATTTGAGTCAAGTGATGACTTTAGAGTCAACATCAGTCCCTGTTCACATACACATGGCCTTGTCATGAACATGTCCTATCAAAACATTCCAAAAGATTTGCAAAAGAAACCAAACACAAAGGTATTTACTAATACAGTACCATGGGTGTGGCAGAGGTGCTGGGGAAGGGCCAAAATGCAAGTCATTTCTGCTTTGATAATGAATTTTATGGTCAGTGATCTTGGCGACAATTCTTTCTGTTGCAGCTAATCATGTGGAAAATAAGCATTGCCCACACCCTTTAACCCTATGTGTTTGGCAGTCTGCACACTGAATAACTCAGGGCCAGATGTACTAACACGTTTGCGCCCACTTCAGGCGTATTTGTTTCGCAACGTGCGTGTAAAATCATTGCGAGGTATGTACAAACAGGCCGCAATGATGTAAAAGCGCAAACTGCCTGTCACAGGAGCTGAACATAGCTAATTGCGTTTTTCGTGTCATGCATATGCATTCATGGGAGGATCCAGGGGAAAGTGGGAGTTTAGCGTAAAAAGATGGGAGGGGAAGCGCAAAGAGCGCTTAATTATGTATTCCACGGTATGTACAAAGACTGCTCCTGAAAGCGCACGTCTATTCTGCGCCTAAATACTTCCGCCTTGTAAAAGCAGGTGTTAATCCAAATTGCAGTTCAATGCGTCAATAAGAGAACCTTTCAAAGACAACAGAATCGCTATTTAGAGCACCAGTTTTGTAAGTATTTGTACTATCAAAAGCAACCTTAACTTTTGTTGGCCTTTTGAATGTCTTACTTTCACTTTCACGTCATTCACTTAAACTTTCCTACTTGCTAGATTTGACCAATTTGCCATAGCCTATACGTGCACAAGTACTTTGAGTAAAACTACTGATCTTCATTATCTCCCTGCTTGTTGACATCTTATCATGTATGGTATAATTTCATGATCGCTAAACGTTTGATTCTTTTTAATGTTGTCATCAGTTAACTTCATTCAACTGCGCTTGTATAGGCTCTGCCATTCAGTTGTGGACGTTCGTAAATTGCGTTTATGGGCGGAGAAAGGCAGAGAAAGGCGCAGTTTACACTAGTTTGATAAATACGACGGAAACTTGGGTCTGACAGCGTTCGCAATCTGCAGTTTGTCCATGACGCTGATAACGCTACGTTCACAAATGTACATACATCTGGCCCTCAGTGTCCACAGAGCCTGCATGTACTGGTATGTCAGCATAGTGTGTGCAATGTGTCTGGCCAGAAAAGAACATTAAGTTAATATTTTATTATAGTAATACTATATTGTGATTATTATTATGATGCTTATTAATTATTATTCATTCTAATTCTAATTCTAATTATTATTATTATTATTTGAAGTAGTAGTAGTAGTAGTAATAGTAGTAGTAGTAGTAGTAGTTATCATATTATTATACAATTGTGTTTCTGTGTTTGTGCACCATTTGTAGCCTATTGCATATTGTAGATGTGTTAATTCTAATTACAGTTCTATCAGGCAGGCAGTGGGAGTGTAACACATAAACAGAAGGATGCATGATGCAAGCCAAGCATCATTCCATTGCCTGTGCTGCACACAACCTCTGTGACTCAGTTTCCCTTAAACTAAATGGAGGGGGTTCGTTAAAAGGTTCGTAAAGAGCATGCTCTGATTACCAACTGTGTGATCACCGGCTTAATTAAGAGGTATCTATGACGGTGAGAGAATACACATAAACAGATAAGCACACAGACAGACACACACACACACACACACACACACACACACACACACACAGACACACAGACACACACACACACACACACACACACACACACACAAACACATACACACAATCAAACAACATAAACACCAATGGAGATTACTGCCTAAACTGAGGTTCATGGACGTGTATACATACTGATGGGCTCACAGCTAATCAAACAGTCTCATGATTTATTGGTTGTTGTTAAATCCTCACTCTTGTTCATACACACACACACACACACACACACACACACACACACACACACATACAAGCTCACACAAATGCATTCTCTCTTGTTCTGTTCTTGCTCAGTGGTCTTTCATCAT
The DNA here is from genome assembly GCF_018492685.1 of Alosa sapidissima. Classification (NCBI taxonomy): domain Eukaryota; kingdom Metazoa; phylum Chordata; class Actinopteri; order Clupeiformes; family Clupeidae; genus Alosa; species Alosa sapidissima. The sequence continues at coordinate 1,803,462 of NC_055979.1, read as the reverse complement.
AACCACTGATGTCTGGTATTATTGCTTGGCTTTGTCACTTAACTTCTCTCAGACTGAGTCTGAAGCGCTCAAGACTCTCTGACTCACATATACTTCTAATTACACAAACTATTGTTTTAAAAAAACAAAAAAACATAGTGTAATGAAATACTAAAAACCTGAATGTGCGTGACAGCAAATAACTACCAAACAACTAACATCCTGTGTGTTTCTGGTGAGGAAGTTCAGATGCTCTTGCTGTGCAGAGTAGCTTGGTGAAGTAAAATGGAAATGTGTCCCCTCTCACCTGAGAGAATCCTGCATCTGTCACAAAAGTGTAAGACAAGCTGCCGCATCTGTCACCTGTGTCTGCATCTTATGTTCCTTTTTAATTACATTTTATATCACACAATTGGGTTACTTTCATATTCTGGCATGAGATGATAAGACAGATGCAAAGCCACACTTATGAACACTTCACCACAGCAAGGTCATTTCCTCTTTGTGCTTTGACAATATGCCTCAGAAGCAAAGCTCACACAATGCACATCTTTACAGGCATAACAGCTTTCATCGCATCTGTTTACAGTTATTTACGTCATATTTATATTTCACAATCCTTCCATTTCCAAATCAATGTCTCGTAAAACCTGTCACCGGGCTTCCTAATAGCTAAACCCTCAGATAGTGTGGATCACAGTGCTGTCTGCCTGCTATTTCAAGGCATTGCGAAACCAGCAGGACCTCTCTCTCTCTCCTGCGCTCATCACCTAATCAACGGTGTGAACATCAATACGGTGAACTTCCACACTAAACTCTTAATCCCTGTAAGTCCATTGGTTTAAGAGTTTAAATGAAGCGACAGACACATAACTGTTAATGAGCAGGAGACCAGTGCAGAGCAGTGTACTGTAGATGGGTGAGAAAACAAGGTGTCTCTTAAACAAGTCAGCAGGGCTCAGGAGTAGAGAAGAAGTGCAGGTGTGTGTCAACTCCTTACATCACCTCCTAGCTGTAATAGGAGCATTAGAAGATGTTAGGAAAAATCACACACTGTCTTTCTCTACGTACACACACACACACACACACACACACACACACACACACACACACACACACACACACACACACATACACACACACACATCATGATTGTAGCAGGTGCTCTGGCACACAGACACAGACACACATGCACAGACACTTAGACACTTGAACGCACACACAAACGCACACTCACACACCCAGGGATACAAAATGAGAGAGCAACACAGACGCAACCATTACCAGTGCAAGACACGGAGCACCCGGCGCATACTCACTAGAGGAGGAGGGGGAGGCCCTGGTGACATTTCCTTGCCTAATGCAGCGTTGTATTGGTATATAAAAATCCGCCCTAGGTCTTGCAGCCGAGCCAAAACAACTTAATGGATTAATTGGGGAACCAACTGAGCTAATTAGGCCTTTGGGGTTGCGCTCGGAGAAGCGTCGTCAACACGCCACCCTGCTCTCTCTCCGCTCTCTGTCTTCAGCAAAGGCCTGCTGTGCAATCAAGACAATTAGCAGAGATGTGGTGTCACTGTCCAGGAATTAGCAGGAGGAAAGGCCAGGGCCAAACTCATTAGGGATAGAGGGAGGACTTCAGGAACAAGGAAGAGAACAGAAAAGGAGGAGATGGTGTGTTTGTCAAACACTGTGCATAGGGTTGGATAATGTTGGATGTGTGTGTGTGTGTGGGGGGGGGGGGGGGGGGGGGCTCCTTTGATGTCTGGATGCCTGGATGGTACATCTCTGTCATGTGTAGGGTTGGATAATGTTGGATGTGTGTCATCTCTGTCTATAGTTTGTGTGTATTTGTGTGTGTGTTCGTGTGTGTGTGTGTGTGTGTGTGTGTGTGTGTGTGTGTGTGTGTGTGTGTGTGTCTGTGTGTGTGTGTGTGTGTGTGTGTTTGTGGTGCCTTAACGTTTCTAAGATCCCCAGAAGCACTAATGCTAGCTGGGTGTAACTGCAAGATTTGCATCACATGTTTTTTTTTCCATCCTAAATCACTGTAATGAACATCATGTTGAGGCTGATGACTGCAGATGTAAATATGACACATCTGATAACAATGATGAAATGAGTGGTTGCGTTTCTGTGTATCATACAGAAGGCCATTACACACTGAGGGCTCTATCGTGCGTCCCAGCACAATTGACTTTGTATACTCGCGCTTTTGTCTTTCCTATTTTGCAGTCAGCGCATATTGGAATTTTCCCTCCACAGGTACGTGCCTGTAAATTAGGGAATTTGATTGCGCCCACCGGGGCGGTTCAGCGAAAAGACGGGGCGTGTTCCGGCGCAAACGTTCACTGTTGATATTTTGCAGTTTCAGAAAACAATTCCGCCACAGACCAGGAACTCCCTGGTCTAAAGTCTGTGGCGCAAATGCAGATGCTATTTTGAGGGCCTGCGTGAATGAATGTGTTGCACACCAATCTACAGACACCCCCGTGATAATATTTGTCCATTTCCCGGTTTTGTTCGTGCATTGGTGACCTAAAAAATTAGTAGCCTATAACATCTACATGCAATATATTTACAACAACAACGCCTAATTATGACCTATTAATTTGGACAACTTTATACAGCCCTATAAAGGCCAAAGTTACCTTTAGTTTTGTTCCAATTTACCGTTATGTATGGCTTTAAACATCGCGTGCGCTTTAACATCAGCCTAAGCATTATTCCAGCTGCGCTAAGGTTTTAAGCACCAGAATTTTGCCTACCTTGTTGTAGCCCATCTGAAATAACTCCAAGCTTTATGTTCCCTCCATCCTTTCGTTATTTTCAAAAAACGTTTTATATCCACGATGGCCTTAAAGTCTTGAGTTAGTGAATTTGCTTAAATCAGCTTTTATGAGCTGTTAACCAGCAAATAGTACAAGAAAGCAGCAAGTATGGCTACAATTTCTGTAGTTGCTGCACCCATTCATTCTCTCTCCTGCTCAAACGAATGTTGTGCGTGCATTAAGTTGATGATAAAGTGTTTACAAACTCTACTTAACAGAAAATATTGTAAATAGCCTACTGTCATGCAGTTAATGGGATATACTGTGCAGAGTTGAAAGTTAGGTCAACTTGGAAACTGTTTCTCACAGGCCGCCTGTGCTGCGCAACGCACACTTTGCTCCACTCATCTATACAACATAGTTCCCATTTCGGTAAACCATACATAATTTCAAAGAAAAATATTACCACTCGAGGGAAATCAGTGTGGTGTCCATTAAGATGTGAAATCTAGCGTACACATTTTCACGAATCACGGATGTGACTGAATTTATGATGACATAAATTAGGAAATATTAGATGACTTAAGGAGACGTGATGTTGAATTGCATGCCGATGCCATTTAACCCAAATGCCCCAGCGGCAGCACGGGAGAGAAGAGATTAACTGACAGAAGATATGCATTGTCTATAGAGAGGTAATGTTAGATTACATTGTACATAGCAAAAATATCACCATGCATTCATAATCTCGTGATTCAGTGAGAGTGATCCCAAAACATCGGAAAGTATGTCTTTGTGACAATTCTGTATTACATTTTGTCAAGAGGAAAAATCAATAGCTGACAATTCCTAACTGAACAGTAAAATTATAGCGCTGTGAACGCTCCTGGCTGCGCCTGGCAAATACGCCACCATAATAGCAATCAGCTATGGAACAAGCGTGCCTGTTGTTAAAGGGAATGTGAGATGACGCCCTGATTGGTTTATTGCACTTTACGCCCAAACCACACCCATGATTAATGTAGCTACTTCAGACCACCCCATTTTAGATTTGCGCCTGGCGCAACAGTCAAATATCCCGCCGGTAAAATAGCATCAGCGCCCAAGATCCGCCCACAAAGTGACTTGCGTTTTGCGCAAAGACACTTCCGTTTCAGACCGTTAAAATATAGCCCTGAATGTGCTCCTAGTCATTACAAACAGCATGGGAGTGGTGGCCAAGATGATGAAAATGTTGACAATGATGTTAAAAGTGATGACAGTGTTCTCTCTCCTTTCAAACCATGTTGCTTGTTTTTGGCAGGTCTCGCTGTCACCAACATGACTAGAGTGATGAAGAAAATCATATTGATGATGATGATGATACTGATGATGATGTTAATGATGATGGTGACAAAATGGTATCTCTACTGCAATGTAGCTGCTGCATTATCTATGGTATTGAAAACAGTGGACATCATGATTGTCACACCGACCGACGTACTTGCAGAGATGTAAGCTGCAATGATGACAGTGGGAAGTTTCTCTCTCTCTCTCTCTCTCTCTCTCTCTCTCTTAGCCTCTGCTTTTGTGTTTTTTTATTGTTGTTATTGTTGTTGCTGTCTTCATAAGAGCACGCCCACAGAGGCCTGCTCACTTTCCCCAGCAGGCCAGCTAACAGCTGCTCAGGTGCTCCAGCAAACAGCAACACACACACACACACACACACACAGAGGCAAGGCACAACTTGGTTGATTGGTGTGCTCTCTACCTTCAAAAGGACCTGAACTCAATTTGCTTGCAATGGCTTCAATTTCCTGGCCCTCAAAAAAAGAGTAAAAAAAGAGAAAAAAGTGTCTGGCCTCTTTTTTTCCCTTTTTCTTCAGAAGGCCATCATTTCATTTCATTACCCTGTGTTCACCGGCCCTATGCCTGGCCCATCTGTACCCCAACTGGAGGCACACGCATGTGTGTGTGTGTGTGTGTGTGTGTGTGTGTGTGTGTGTGTGTGTGTGTGTCTGTGTGTTTGACTGTCAGCACATGCCCGAGAAGGCCAGAGATCTGCTTACTTAAAGGCCACCCCTCCACCTCCAGCGGGTCACCTATTTTATCACTCTGGTTTGAGAGAACGACAAGGAAAGGCAGATAAAGAAAGAAAGAAAGAAAGAAAGAAAGAAAGAAAGAATGCTTCCCAAAGGCCCATGTTGGGAAGCCAAACATTTTCTCTGTTGGATTCATTTCAGTAGTCACTGTACACTGATGAAACCTGCAGTTTGACACTCAATAGGTCATAGTGTCAGGTACAGCCCCTTTTAAAACAAGACATTCAACGCTACTAACATATGGAACACAAAGATATGAACATTATGCCATTACATTAGTAGTAACCAGAGGTGGAAAGTAACGAATTACATTTACTCACGTTACTGTATTGAGTAGCTTTTTTGTGTATTTTGTATTTTTTAAGTACTTTTTAAAATCTGTAATTTTATTTTTACTTGATTACGTTTTCAGTGAAGTATTGTACTTCGCTACATCACAAATCCAATCCGTTACTGAGTAAAAAAAAAGTTAAGACTAACGAAAACCTAAAGGAAGGGGAAAAAATCAAGCCCAGAACTACAGTGACAATGATCAGCATAGCCTACCATAGGACATGAATCAAGCTGGCGCCAAGTCTTTCTAAAAGAGATGGAGATGGAGGCGGATCACGAGATAGGGTAGGCTACCTCAGATGACATGTGTAACCCAGGAAAGTGTATTTTCCGCTCTTTCAATGGGTCGTCTCGGTTCGTTTTTACCACTAACGATTGCGGAGATATTCAAGCAGTTTAACACCATGGGATTCGTGTTTTAACGTTTGTGCTCACCTTTAGAAAGAAGTTGTTTTCCCTCATTTTGATCGCTTTCTTTTCCCTGTTCTTGCCTTTGTTTTTTGTAACTCAACTTGGTTTTCTTGGAGAAAGGCATTGCCAGTAGCACAACAATTAGCGGCCCCCTAGGCTACTAGCGATGCTCAACTACATAAACAAAATGAGATACCTTATGAATCGTTGTGCAGGTGGACTAAACTATTTTGCGCTTTAGCAAGGGAGAGTGTGAGTGACCTTAGACTAGGGGTATCAAACACCTAGTGTAGGTGGCCTAGTAGGCCTAGTGGGCCGGATTTGTTGGAATGAGACCTCGTGAGGCAGGGCGTCATTGTCATGGTCATTAAGTGTGCTTGCAAAGTGTGCTTCTTAAGTTTTATTATTATTTTTCCCGTCTCCCTAATTTTTTGTCAGCCCTAGCGTCTAGGCCCTTTGAGACAGAGACACCGTTCCAACTTTAAAACGTCCGGTCAGTACCGGTGTAAGTTGGTCGCGAAGATGACGTCAGGTGGGCGTGCCGTTCGTCCGCCATATTGGATTGAACAGAAAGCGAAACTAAATTTTCACAGGTCACAAATTTGGTCCGAACGCCACGAAACTTGACGTACATTATCCTTGGACCAAGCCTCACAAATGTTAGCGGAAGGATTTTTGATTTTCGAAAGCGTTTGCCCGTCACAGCCAAACGAAATCGGCGGCGAAGCTCCGAAACAGGAAGTCGTCCATATCTCAGGAACACTGTCACATATCGATACCAAATTTTGTATATGAACTGGGGACTCCACCCTTGCATAGGCAAAAAAAAAAAAAAAGATATATTCCAAAAGTTTCCAACATTTGGCAAACCACCCACGGGTATTTTGTAACTCACACCATTCACCTTTCCACCATTCACCTTCTATCACAATGCCTTCCATACACGAACAATGTCTCAGAGCAGACACAATGTCTCCAGGCAACCTTGCCCAATCATGAAATCCTTGCTCTGCCATGGGATAGTATGGACTTACGAGCTGAAATAACAAGGAGAACAGTAGCTATATATAGCTTACATAATAGAGTTGTTTTCACATTGACGGTATTCAAATTAAATTTTTCATTACTGTTACATATCATGATGGGAGAGTATTATTAAAAATGTTACAAGTATGCAAATGCATATTTTTACGGGCATTTAGGTTTTACTGTGTTGTTTTGTTGTAAAGACATGCAAGGCATTCTGGGCCGTAATGAACAGTGGTCGGCAGCACTCCATAGGCTACGTATTAATATGAATAGGTATTTCTGTAAACCTAGGGATAATAAACAGCTATCTCTGTTACAAAAACGAGCTGGTAATCGCTCATTGAAGAGGGTACTATGATAAAAAGATTGTTTTCCTAAAAGCATGGAGTTGACGAAAGAATAAACAAGCAATGTCACGTTAATGTTAAATAGCCTAGAACTATCTGAACGCTAGGTGGCAACGTTGTATTACATTTCACTAGTGTAGCCTACTTGAAATACGGTGTGAGATTCACAAGTAAGAAAGGTGTAAATATTATGTAATTTATTATGGGAAATTATTGGAAATGTTATTTCTTGTTTATTCTAATTGCAAACCACACACATCCATTCGGAATCACACGTACACATTTAATACTGAAAGACTATAATTTCGTTTATTTGATGTTGCCTTAGCAACACAGCCTTCAGAGCAAAGATTCTAGAACATGGCTTCAGAGAGACACGTTTTGAGTTTGTGGCCAAGAACCTAAAATATCGGTTTCCATGTGCTGGATGGTATGCGTCCTTTATGAAAGTAAGTGTTTTATACAGTTAACGTTACAGACATAATGAGTCATGTTGTAGTGGTCAACATAAATGTGCCCCTTTTGTTATTAGAATGCTAAGCGGAGAAGCATGCTAAGCAGAGATTTAGTATCACTAATTTCTTGTGTGGCTAGCTATAGGGAGGAGGAGATGTAGTGCTATGTTGCTAATTGGGATTTATGTTGTTTAGTGTAATGCCATGGTCATTTGATATGAGATACTTGCACTCGTAACTTCGTCACGTGTAACTTTAGGACTGCTATTTTTTTTTTACTAACAGTAATTCACGAAGCACTTTAGCCCTAAAAGTAGCACCTACGTCTGTGACAGCTTAAAAGAAGTGGCAAGGACTCCTAACGCGATGTTTTGAAATGCGTCTACTATTGTCTACAGGAGCTTCCAATCGCGAGGGAACTTGCATTGTAGGCATAACTAAGGGATGCAATAGCACCACCAACAACCAAAACTAGCCTACTCATTGTCAACATGTACATGAAATGTAACGTTTCATGTGAATCAAATTAAAATGTTTTCTTTGCAAACGTAGGCATAGGCGTATGGTGACAGATTAATTTAATGCTGCTGTGTGTATCACGGTAAGCGTGAATGAAGTGGCCACTTCTTAATGGGACCCACTGTATGGAAGTGGGCTAAGTAAAATAGAGATGTTTTAAGATAAGGTTAATCAGAATTCTACGATATGCCCGCTTGACAACGGCAGAGATAGAACTGGCCTTTGGCCATAGCAACCATCCATTTAGAACGACTGGCCTTCATAGCAACCAAAGATCTGAGCTGTGTTGCAAAGTATAGAAAGGTGATGAAACATACAGAGACAGGTCAAGAAATATAGTACAATGTAGACAGTAGTATACAGTTGATTTACAGACGGTGGTTTAGAGTAATATGAAGTATTCCTTTATTCTGTTATAGGCTACATCAATAGGCTCTCAAAACAACCCCAGGCTCACAAAACAATCCCAAACAGACATAAGGTCTTTATAGAGCAAATCTATATAGATTATTTGTGAAATAAACCAGTAAACATAATTTGTGGGATGGAATATATAACATTCACACTCATAGCTCATATTTTTTTTAAAATAAATCAGTGAAAAAGTATCCTGACAAACAAGCAGCTTTTTAATGCCTTGGTCATATTTCATAATTTCTGTTGTACTGTAGGTTACCTGATAGCCCAGTTTGAGAGGCGCAAGACGCATCATTTCACTGCTGTCATTTCAATCACTGCTGTCATTTTATTTTATTGATTTGATCTCAGTCATAGAAGCTAAATTCGAAGGCAGGCCAAAGGTCGCATCCAACAAATCGCATTCAACCCGCAAGCCAATAGTTGAATAGCCCTCTCCTAGAGCTTTTGAGATATTGCCACTGCTCCAACATTGAAAGGCACTGTTACAATGCCTGGATCAAGCCAGGTTCAGCATAGCGTATGCCACTGTCCGCTCACGTTGCTGACCGGACCAGGGCAAGCACACTTTTGCAGTTCCCGCCGGAAATGCAGTCTAGTTATCATTTTTCTGCATGGGTATCAGAGTGTTATTTGATGATATCACAAACAAGTACAAATAATGTACTGCTGTCATATAGCCTACTGCTCTTACTCTCTTGAAGTGCCCTACTTCCATGTTAGTTTTTCTGCTTCTTCCTTCCTGAGGATGGTTTGGAGTGCTAGGTTTAATTAATTTATCATATTATAGAGATATTGCTTATTACACATTGTTGAAGACAACTGGATGTGAATATCTTTTTTCTAATTTTCCCTTCCGACCTAAAACATCTGGGGGGCCGTATAAAACCTGCTGGCGGGCCTGATCTGATCCCGGGCATTACATGTTTGACAGCCCTGCTTAGACAGTCTTTTTCACTATTATTTGTATACAGAAGTCAGTCAGTCAGACTTTACATTTCGTCTGACATTCATTTTGACATTTAATTTGTTAATGAAAGTATTCAGGTAAAATAAAATATATTCCTTTTAAAGGGCCCTATCCTCCATTGGGGTCCTAGTAATCAGTCCCACTTTCCCCCCAGTCCGACGCCCTTGGATCTGCTGAACTCCTTTCCAACAGTTTCAGTTTCTCTCTAAAACTCAACATGGGCCTGCCTGCCTCAGCTGCCTGTGAGCAGCTTTTCAGTTGTGCTGGACTACTGTTTACTGCAAAGCGAGCAAGGATGAGCGTGATTTTTCACATAGATCAACGTTTCCCAAGTTTCATCGAGTAGGCTGCTGTGGTACAAAAAACCCCCGACAACAATCGGTTTTACCTAGCTCGAGTAGCTGCAGCCAACCTGTTTTCTGACCTTAGCTCAGGGTGGGGACAGAGGGCTCCTGCATTCTTCCTCAGTCTGCAGGGAAGGCCCTCTTTTTCTGGCTTCCTCTCCTCAGCACTCCTCTCTCCCTCCCTCCCTCTCTCCCTGCTCCTCTTTAAAGGCTCCTCATCCCCTCCTCTATTTGAGCCTCTTCTACAGCAGCATCCTCAAACGCAGCGGCACAATAAAATTACGGCCAGGGGATTTAGAAAAAAACAGTGCTCAATCTCTCTCTCTCTCTCTCTTGCTTCGCTTTCTTTTCACTGCACTTTCTCTCTTGCTCTTTCTGCTGCTCTCTCTCTCTCTCCTTTTCTCCCCCTCTCTCTTTTTCATTTAACGCTGTGAAGATTTGTTTCCTCTCTTTTGTTTTCCAATCATGAAGCTTATTTTCTAATGGCAAGATCATTTTTGGGGTCCATCTTTGTTTGCATTTCTGTTTTGACTGTGCATTGTTATCATTTCCAAAAAGCACCCGGGTCTGCCAACCGCATGGCTTATTGTGTTTAAATAGATTGACTGAGCGTTTTTCTCCCCTCCCATGCCAGAACAGTGCAAATGGGTGCCATTAGCGCGGCTGCTCAACCTCAAAGTACGAGAATTTTTCATGACATGACAGTGGCAATTTGTCATGCTGAGAATTGTAATTAATGCATTTCATCTACATTAACTCTTTGATCTATCAAAATCCTGTCTGCTGTGAAACACCCAGCCATCCAGACTATTTTTAATGGCAAGAAGAAAAAAGAGGAAAAAAGAGAATTAGAGAATATAGAAGAGAATGTTTTAATGGTGAAAGGAAAAAAATAGACCCTTTCAACAATAAAAACAAAAACAATGCTTGAACATTTTATTTGGTTCCCAATCTACTTCCTCTGCATTAAGATAACATATGGAATGTTAAAAAAGTGGCCAACTATGATGCTGATAATGGAACTCTCTTGAAAGGGTCTATAACGTAAAAGTCAAACGGCTTTGAAAATCAATATGGATATTGGGTCAGGAACTTCGCATTCAAGCGCCCAT
>NC_055979.1:1765197-1787697 GCF_018492685.1 Alosa sapidissima | reverse complement strand
CTCTCTCTCTTTAACTACTTCTCTCTCAGTATGTATCTTTTCCCTCATCTCTCTCTCTCTCTCTATCTCTCTCTCTCTCCCATTCTCTGAGAGAGGGAGGGAGGGAATAAGAGGCTGAGGCTGAGCCTTGAGGAGGTTTAATATAGAAGCTCTTACAGGGACATATATCACACGCACACACACACACACACACACACACACACACACACACACACACACGCTGCGCGCGCACACACACACACACACACACACACACACACACACACACACACACACACACACAAACACACCAGTCTATCCACGACAGCGTAGGGACACTTCATACATGCCAAATGACATGCCTAACACAGGCTACTCTCTCTCTCACTCAGAATCTCTCATACATTGCTCACCACACATACCCAGCAAGGTCCCACAGCAGAGCTGGCTAACAAAGGTCACCCTTCTGGTGCCTGAAAGAATAATAACCCTGCTCAGAGCCTCTGTAGACTTTTATCATTCATGCACCGTACCTCAGCTGCCGCATGGCCTTCATCACACCTTATAGCACAAACACTTACATAGGCACACACACACACACACACACACACACACACACACACACACACACACACACACACACACACACACAGACGCATCCATTAGACAATGCAGTTGTGAGATATCAGAGGCAGGAAAAAGCATGTGTGATTTGCTGTGGGAGTGCTCACAGAGTCCAGCTTTGACCACACATGTTCTCATGGGCCTCACGGGCCTCTAGTTCAGCTATTAGTCCTCCTAATGTGATCAATCAGAAGGTGAGCTGGAAGGAGGGAGAGAGAGAGAGAGAGAGAGGATGGAGGGAAAGAGGAAGAGAGATGGAAAGAGAGATGAAGTGTCTCCTCTGATCTAGCCAATCCAGGCCAGTCCTTCAACAGCGTGGCATTTATGACTCACTGCATATCTAAATGAGGACGACATTTTTATGGAGCTCCTCTTTCAGGAGCACATAAAACATGAGAGGGTGAATTTGAAGAGTGCATTTGTGTGTGTGTGAATGTGTGTGTAGTTGCCTGTGTGCTGTCTGTGTGCAGCTAGAACATTTGTTTATTCATGTATGTATTTATAAAAAAAACAGGTAGACAGGAAAAAAACAATAATTCCTCCCATAAGCCTCATTGTAACATGACAGCATTAGGTAGCAAAATGGGTTAACCTGCATTATTGCACCGAACAATGAAATATGATCTACATCTGCACAAAACAAATATTTTCCAGAGAAGTGGAGATTTCAAGAGGCGCTTAGAGAGCTCAGTTTGAATGGACCACCAAATGAACGTGTGCTTGCTCAATAGCCGGTCGATCGGCATTGATATTCAAGGCAGGTTGGAGGTCCACTTTCCACATGTTTACTTGAGCTGAGGCCACTGAACTCTTCACTGAATTGGCGCAACAAGCTTGTGTGACTGACTGTGGAATAATGACTGGAGATCGAAACTCGGGAAGAGGACATGAGGAAGTTATTTTGTGTGCTCTCCACTCCTAAAATTTCAAAAGCGAGGGCTAACCTTCTTAGCCTGGTCCATACCACCTGTGACTACATTTCTCTTCGTCATACAGTCTGGAACAATGTAATAAGAATCTGTCTCCGTAATGGGTGGATGCTTATTTTGAGGTTTAAAATCATTGGAGTTCCCTTAACCAATCAGCAACGTTTGGTAATGACGTATGCTGTGCGCCGGAGTTCAGGCTCTTACGCTTCCCACTTCTGCTCTCAGTAGTAAACAGACTGCTGGCTAGTTTGTAGGCTATCTGACCGCCAGGGCAGTCTCTTTGTAGTGGATATATCTCTGTTGCGCTTGCCACAGACCGAGAGTTGTATACCAAAAGCGTCACGTCACCGAGATTATATCAGCTCTTGTCACACGCCAGTTTTCCTCTTATCTCTTCTCGCCGCTTATCAGACAATTGTTGTTCTACGCAGCCCGGTGACTTCGTCGGATCTACGGAGCTTACTTCATTCTCCACGGGCTGTTCAGACTACACTCTCGGATAAGTTGTATTGTACTGACGACCTACGTGTTATTTAACCTGGAGCTTGCTCGGTTAAACTAACAGTTGTTCGGCATGAAACAACGCAGCCTCACCTTGAGCCATGCTCGGTGACTAGCTAACGTTACTGTCCACAAGCACGGTAGCCTCGCCTTGAGCCCAGCTCGGCCACAGGCTAGCCTCAGTCTGTCAAACACAAACACGGAGCGGTTTACCTTAAGCCCAGCTCAGTAACCGCTAGTCCCAGTCAAGCACAATCACAGCAGCCTTGCCTTGTGCCCCGCTCGGTAACCGCTAGCTCACGTCAAGACACACCGCCTCGCCTTGAGCCCCGCTCGGTAGGCTAGCTAGTAGCTACATTCCATTCCTTAAGTAGGCCTAACAATGCCACATTGAATTTGAGAGTAGGGGGGAGAATAACGAGCAGCAAACGTTTATTTGAAAACATGATAAGTACTGATGCATGTAGTACTTATGTGCGTTTAAGTTTAGTTATCACCATCTGATAAATCAAACTTTTCCCAAAGCCAGTTGGAAGGAGAGTTATAAGACGTCCTTGCCATTTATAAAATTGACAAGACAAGCCTCTTGTTCCTGCTTTAATTGCGTGATGCCCTCGAGAGTTGAGACAACTTCGCGGATAGCTTCTAGCGTCTCTTCCTCCGCCATTGTTGCTATGCTGTTGAACTACAAGCTTCGCTGGACTACAAGCAACTCGGCAGGCAAGTTCCGCGTCATCACTCAACTGTTCGCTGAATGGCTCAGCTACAACCGAGCCGTATAATGTGGGTTGGGCCAGACTACGTGAGACCTAAATCAAATTTAGGGCGGAAGTACGTAGGATGGTAACGACCAGGCTATAACCTTCTCTGGTTAGAAGAAAAAAAACATTCTGTCTTTGAGTAAAAGTAGTTTTGTTATTTGCTCAAGGGTCAGCATATTGACTGTACACACACACACACACACACACACACACACTTGCAAACACACATTCCAGCGTGCCACTAAACTACATGCAATCTACCCCACTGACATTACTAAAGCTGTCATGTCAGCTGCTGCTCAGAGTTTCATCTGCTTTAGCCTTCACCATGTGTCTTACTAAAGCTTGGACACACGGCTGCCCTAAATTAATGAGGGAAGAAGACTTCCCTCCCTCTCCTTAATCAAGTCATCAGAGAGGCAGTGCACTTTATTAGAACCGCTGTCAGGGCAACTCAGGCCTCTGTCACTCTGTTTGCCTTGCCTGCCTCTGACAAAAAAAAGACTGAATTTTTCATGATTTACTGTATTGAAGGAACTTTAGCGCAGCTCTTTGCTTAAGCATTAGTACAAACCCTCAGATGCGAAAAAGGCATTTTTTTGTGACCTATATCTCCCCCTTCTCTTTTTTATAATGAAACGCCACAGAATGGAGTGAGAGACTAAAGAAGATGAAGGAGAGAAAGAGTGTGGAGAAGACAGAGGAAAAGATTGAGATTTAGTGGGTAGATAAATAGGTGGAAAGAGAGAGACATGGCGAATTAGACAGAGGGTGGTGGAAGGAAAGAAGAAAAAGCGGAGGGGAAAAGAAGGATGTAAGTATATAGGCGATGGATAAGAGACCCACTGGCCACAGTCCATGCGGCACTTTCTGCACAGCTGGAAATAAGACGGCGTGTGTCCTAGTGTGAGTAGGGAGGCAGCAAGAGGGCTTTTGTCCTTAAAAATGGACAATTTCTCCTGCAGAGAAGATGAGAGGGAAGAGGAGAGGTGGAAAGGGGTGAGTGGGGTGAGAGGAGGGGAGGGGAGGAGAGAGAGGAGAGAGACTGATAAACAGCAGAGGGAGCGATGGAGAGAGAGATGGAGGGAGGGAGGGAGAGCAGGAGGTCAGGAAGGGCAGCAGCTAAAAGGAATGGTTTCCAGGGGCTGGAGAGGAGGGTAACACTTCCCTAATAATGTGATGACTCCTTGACTGCCACTCTCTCTCTCTCTCTCTCTTTCTTTCCTTCTCTTGCTGCTACATCAATCTCTGTGAGTGTCTCTCACTCTCTCCTATCCTTCTCTCAGCTCATTCCTTCCTTCTCTATCTCTCTCCCTCATCTTCTATATCCCTCTTTCCCTGTCCTTTTTTCATATGCAGCTCACACTGAGCTCCTTTCTTTGCTCTCTCATTTTGAACCTCTCTCTCTCACACTTTTCTTTCCCTTTGACATGTCACATGCGGCACATCCCAGCAAGTAGCCAATCCTAGAGCCCAACCCACTGCAGCTGTGCCAAATTTGGGCAACATCCCCACATTCTCCAGCTACTACCTGAGCTATTTCCTCTCCCAGGTTTCATCCAAACACAAACACTCAGTGAGAGAGAGATACAAGGATACAAGGATACAAGGAAGTTTATTGTCACATGCATATAGTTACTGGATGTAAGAAATGCAGTGAAATTATGTCTGGTGTCAGCCTATTTGTGCATTTATGGGGGGGGGGGGTAAAAAGTGCAGTAGAAGAGAGGTTTAGTAGATTAAGTGGCAAGGGCTGCATAAGAAAGGTGGGAGAAGATTGGGATTGGGGGGGGGCACCAACAAAGAGCACCCAAGCGCAACAGGGGCAAGGAAAAACTCCCTTACTAAGGAAGAAACCTTGGGCAGATCCACGGCTCAAGGGGCTAACCCAACTGCCAGGGGTCTTGGTGTGTGTGTTGGGGGGATGACAGGGGAGATGGGATAGTGTGCTGTGTATGTGGGGAGAGGGCAGTGTGCAATATGTGTGTTGGAGAAGCTTCCTCATGAGAAAATGTGCTGTGTATTGGGGGGGGGGGGCAGTGTGCTGTAAGTATGTTGGGGATGTGTGTTGGAGAAGCTTCCTGATGAAATAATGTGCTGTGTATGTAGGGGAGAGGGGGGGGGGGGGGCAGTGTACTGCAAGTATGGTGAAGGGACTTACTATTGCAAGCAGAGTACTGTATGTATGATGTATGTGAGTGATGACAGTGCAGATGTGTGTGTGGGCGGGGGGCGGGGGCAGGGGGGGGGGGGGGGAGTGGAGCAGTGACTGCGTGTGTGTGTAGTGTGTGTGTGGGTAGGTGGGGGCAGTGTGCTGTAAGTATGTAGAGGATGTGTGTTGGAGAAGATCCTGAAGACAATGTGCTGTTTATGTAGTGGGGGGGCAGTGTGCAGCAAGTATGTAGAGGAGGAGTATGTAGATAGAGAGAGAGATAGAGAAAGAGAGAGAGAGAGAGTACTTCTAGATGTGGATTAAATCCCTCTTCAAAGCTAGACAAGCCTCTCATCAGCAGACAACACGTCATGTTCCCTCCCTGTCACCTCCGGGTACATCCAACCCTCCAGACTCCACCATCCGCAATTGTTTAGAGACGCTCTTTCTCCCTTTAAAGTTAAGCATCTGCTCAAATAATGAGGCATCCTGGAAATAGAATAAAGAGCTAATGTTTAGACAGTTGTGCCCACTTTAATTAACATGGGGAGCCGCAGAGAGCTCGGGTGAGGAGCGCGCGAGGGGACCGAGTCAGCCGCGCTCATTAGCCACTCGCATCTTAACAAACAGCCATTATCATGACATCAGCTCACTCGGGAAGCCTGACACCTCCAAAGGTCAGCCTCCAGAAGGGATGGCGTGTGTGTGTGTGTGTGTGTGTGTGTGTGTGTGTGTGTGTGTGCGTGCCCTGTACAGTGGTCAAGGTGTGGCCTCTCTCTCTTTCTCTCTCTCTGTCCCTCTCTGTTATTTGTTCATTTGCCTCATTGCCTCATTATCTCTCTGCCTATCCTTTCACTTCTATCTCTGTCTCCCTTTCTAACCCTTCCTGTCAGATGGCTGGGGAGCTGTGTGCTGTTGATATGTACATCCATAACACCTGACCTCCTCTACCATACCGTTTTTATCGTTTGTACAACTACATTCTCTATCTCTCTATCATTCTCTCTTTCTCCCCCTCTCTCATTCCCTCTCTCACTCTCACCCAAACAATAAAGCCTCTTAGCTCAATCAGGTGAGACAGTGCCAAGTGGCAGCTTCTATTGCACCCAGGAACCACCAATTCATTTGCCTCTACCCGACACTTATGCTCCACTCAAGCAGTATCTAAGGCAGAGATGAAAAGGTTTTATTTACAATAAAACTCCAGCTATTGCATCAGCAGCCACACTTACAAATAATTAGATAAATAATTAATCTCTGTGTGGGGGGAGTGGGGGGGGGCACACTTTCTTTACTGAAGTGTCAAAACTAAAGGAGCCAGCAAAACTGAAGTGTTTTGTACTGAGGCCCAGAGCCTGACAGTTAATTAATGAGTTTGTGCTTGTGGCTTTGGCAAGAGTGTGCTAGGGCCACTAGGGGTACTCAGCGAAGCTGGTCCTAACACTTCATACTGCCCTGTCCCCCACCTACCCTCCCCAACCCCAAACCCCCGCACCCTCCAGGCATCTGAGGACAGGGGCCCGTAGAGAGGGTTCGGGATTTTGACCGAACCTTGACTTATTCAGCTTCAGCTCCTCAATACGACGCATCACAACTGATTCCAGGGCTTTGAAGTCGTAATTATTATCCAAAAAGCGCAATGCATCTAATTAAGATCGCAGACTGAAGAGGAGTATCACTCCAGAGCTTTCTGCACCTCCTAAAGGGACTATAATTATTTGTCCTTTATTGTGCAGACCCTGGATTTAATAATGTCCTTTAATTTTATGCTAGGCGAGGAGTTAAAAATTGACGCTCGGCTCAGAGTGTTCCTTGCCTGGCTGATGATGCCATAGTATGCCCACTGGGCTTAAGAGAAGAAGGCAATAATAATTAAGTACCAGAGAACAATCATCATCCATCACATTTACAATATCTATTGCTCTCTTAACAAGTCTTCATATGCTCCATATCTCAGTTGATCATCCAATCCATCCTTGCACAGGGTTTCCTTCATTCTCTCACTCTTCCTCCCTCGCTCCATCTCTCTTTCTCCCTCTCTAATGCTACATTCCTTTTCCTGCCCTCTCGCAATGGTTCCACTGTAGAAGAAGATCAAACAGTGAACTCACAGATCAAACACCTTGTGGTTACCAAAGCAACACCCGGGGCAGAGCAACAGCCATCCGCCCATAACCTCCGGGTGGTCACCGTGACGACGGGCCAAAGCTGAGAATACTAAGGCCTGTTAAGCCCTGCATGCTGAAGATGTCCCACGGCGCGACCTTGGCTAATTAAGGGTGACTTTCATGAGCTACACTACCTGCTAACATTAACTGCTCCAACATTAGTTCAAAGAAAATGGCAAAGCTGAACTTTACCTCGACTAATCTGTCGTCTTGTAGTCGCAATGTGTTCTCTTGGGAAAATTGCTGTTAGATCAGTGAAAAGAAGTTTCATATTTTGTGAATTATAAACTTAACTGTATTAGTGTTTTTTCTATTTAGATTCTTTTATAATATATTTTAGAAAAATATTGCAATGTTTGCAAGGACTTAGGTTTAGACAAGGTATCTACATAAGAGTGACATGACACTGTCATGAACATGTCATAAACATTATAAACAAGCCAAAAACGGTTATGACATAACTGTCATTAGTGTCATTCAGTTTTTGTCATGACAAGTTAGGGTTAGGGTTCATATGTCATGACAATGTCATGTTTTCATGAGAGTGTCATGTCACTCTTATGTAGATACCTTCAAGTAAAGTGTTACCATTTCCATTTCAATTTTCTGTCGATAACAGCTCATAATCAAATGTGCAAAATGTTTCCAAAATTGCCAGCACCGCCAGTGTATTCTCTTGTGTAAAACACAACTCCAATTTAACTCTGACTTCCTGTTGTCGGTTTATGGAACTTCTTTTCTATAGGGAATATTTCCCAATGACACATCTCCCAAAACCTCTAGAGGAACTGTAGACCTGTTTTTTATAAACAAACATGCAGTTTTCACTTATGGCTGGGGCAAAGCACTGATTACCTTTCCCCACTGTTCAATTAGCCCACACCTCTCGTTTCCATGCACTATCTACATGCGTATATAGAACAACATAATAAATAGTAGGGAGTCCTAGTTCACACTTCTATTTTGGGTGCTCAGTGACCCAACCCTACGCTCATCCACTTTGCTTTGATCACCTTGGCAACCCCCTCAGAGCTCTCTCAGGGCTTCTGCCTATTCCTGTAGGGCCCTTTCTTCTGTCACTTCCATTCCTATAGAGCGAGACAAAACACACACACACACACACACACACACACACACACACACACACACACACACACACACACACACACCCATGTGTGGGTGCTCTTCTGTCTCTCACTTGTGATACAAAACTTTCCTGTCTTCATTGGTTAGAGGCAGAATATACATGGACACATATACTGTAACTAATGAGGCCACTGAAGGACACACAGATACTGACTTAAAGAATCTACTAAAGGAGTAAGGATACTGAAACTAATATTTAAACACACACACACACACACACACACACACACACACACACACACACACACACACACACACACACACACACACACACACACACACATTTGCAAGCAATAGTTCTTGAGGTTGGAGATTTGTGTGTGTGTGTGTGTGTGTGCGTGTGTGTGTGTGTGTGTGCTGCTGATGAACTCTCCATCTTAAAGCAAACAGCTGTAGGGGAACACGGGGAGCCCCGAGCACAGTATGTGCTCACCCAGCACCCCGTCATCCCAGCACCTCGTCAGCCACAGTGTCAATAGAAAGCCCCTCCACCCACCGGCACTTCACAGGCCAGCTCAAGGGCAATGCTGCCAGAGGCCTTTTTTATTCTCTCTCTCTCTCTCTCTCTCTCTCTCTCTCTCTCTCTCTCTCTCTCTCTCTCTCCTCTCTCTCCTCTCTCTCTCTCTCTCTCTCTCTCTTGCTATCTCTGTTTATCTCACTATTTCTCTCTCTATATATCTTTCATTCTTTCTCTCTTTTTCTCTCTGTCTCAGTTGACTTTCCTTACCCTCATTTTCCTCTCTCTCTCTCTCTCTCTCTCTCTCTCTCTCTCTCTCTCTCTCTCTCTCTCTCTCTCTCTCTCTCTCTCTCTTTATCTCTCTATTTCTCCCTCCATCTCCAAGCTGTTGCAATGGAGTCCTGAGAGATCAACCTACTCTTGCTTCTGCTTCCAGAGCAGGCCTGGATCTCACCCCTGAACACCCACAGCATTAGGCCCCCGTGCCTCATCGGCCCCAAACACACCTCCCCACCCTCCCCCTCTCCACCTGCCTCTCTCATCTTTCCTGGTCAGATCTGAAGCCAACTCGTTGACTTCAAACTCAGCCTGTTGCGTCAAACCTAACAACCAAAGACCAAAGCCATTTTTATCTAAGTGCTATGTTGTTGAGAGCTATGTCAAAATAATCTTCTAAACCTCCAATATTCCAACACCACCTTCTCTCAAATTAATTTTGTCCACTTCACTGCCTTTTTTCTCTGCTTCTCTCTCATTTCTTTGAATGGCAGTGTGTCCAACCATTTACGGTATCTATTGGTCTATTTCTCCTCCAGTTCCTAATCTTATCTGAAACTAATTGCTTCACTTTTTTCCATTCCTTTCTTTTACTTTCCAGCACGGACTTGCAGGTGCAGGCTTTAATAGTTAAGCACTCTTAGGCTAATTGATAGTCTTTCACACCACACATTCTTGTACCACTGCTCAAGTGTGGGGAACAGATGAATGGTGCCTTATTAATCAGCAAAGCTTCCACAACCACCCCCCCCCCCCCCCCCCCCGCCCTCCTCGACACACACACACACACACACACACACACACACACACACACAAAAAGTGGCCAATCCTTTAACCTCCACTTATGTCCTATTATGTCCGAATCAAGCAGAGAGACTTTTTTGTTTTTACTCACTGTTAGCATTAGCAGTGCATTTGCAGGATTAGATTACGCGCCGCTTAAACAAAAATGGAGCCCTCTGCCGATAGCAAGGAAGACCCAAATTAAACGAGTGCAGAACAGTGGATGCAATCAGCTCGGGCAGCTTCAGCCTGTGTTACCCTCTCTGGGTGGTGTGTGTGTGTGTGTGTGTGTTTGTGTGTGTGTGTGTGTGTGTGCTGTATGTGTGTGTGAGAGGAAGGATACTAGTGGGTACTAGTGCTAGGAGTGCCAGCATTTTAAGCGGGGGAGAAATCCATCTCCATCAGTGCAGGGAAGATCAGATAATATTGCTCTCTCTTGGTCTGTCCAGACACACACACATGCACACCAACACGAACACGTATACGCACACACACACACACTCAAACACACACACACAAATACACACACACACACACACACACACACACACACACACACACACACAGGGAAAGAGGGAGAGAGAGAGAGAGAGAGAGAGAGAGAGAAGAGTAGTAATCTTCCACACTACTCCTGCTGAGATGGCTGGCCTTGGGGGTTTAAAGCCAAAACCCCTGGCAATGCTAAGTAATGAAAGGGATGCTTCACTAGTACCGGGTCCTGGCATGTGTTTGTGTGTGTACCTCTCGGGGTGTGTGAATCTGTGTGTGTCCTTGGTAATGACTGTGTCAATAGAATTAGGGCTGAAATGATTCATCGAGTTACTCGAATAACTCGATTACAAAAATTACAAAAACCCTGCCTCGAAGCCTCGTTAAATTCCTATGACGCGCATTATATGCGCAGGGATCTGATTGTTCCACACGGACCGTTGTTCAGGAAGCACACCACTAGCGTGAATCGTGATACATTCTGAATTTAGCTGGCGCGATGGCTGAGTCAAGATGTCCATAAATGGCAGAGAATGTCTGAAGTTTTCAAGTAGTTTTGGGATCATTACATACTCAAAAAGGAAAAGAACAAGCATCTGAACCGAAAACATCCACTCCATGCTGTTTCACCAAGCGTCAATAAAGTAGGCCATCTATCAATCTATCTAGCTATCTACCTATCCATCATCTATCTACGTAGCCTATAGCCTAGCTACATTGATGTTGGCTGATTTTAATCACATACTGTATTTGTAGCGACGTCGTGATATAATGTTTAGCTTTGATGTTTTTAACTAGTAAACTTATTCACGTTCAATTGCAAGACAGTATGCCTAAAAAAGAACCCCTTCTTATACACACATGCATGCACCCTCATCTTCCCTCACGCACCGCACGCGTGCACACACACACACACACACACAGGTTGCTAGGTTACCATAGCAAATAGGCTCACCCCAGAAATTATTTTTTAGTAGCCTAATAGTAAAAATATTTGTTAGTAGCCTAATGGTAGGCTATTTTTGAGTAGCCTAATTGTAAAATTATTTGTTAGTAGCCTAATGGTAAGTGCTGCAGGTGTAGAAATCTATATAAAACAGATAGGCCTATTTACTTTGATGTCAGGTTTAGATTACAGCATGAAACTTGTACATATAATACATTAAATTGCTTTCCCTCTTCTCCCTCCCAGCACCGATGCAACGATGATAGACAGACATCATTTTGACAAAATATAGAGCATATTAACCTCCATTGCTCAGCCAAATGCCTTCCTGTTATCACGGATACAGGCGATAAACTACTTTTGATGGTCACAAGTTTACTTCATTAGCGTTTATTTCTTTGATTATTAAAGAGTGTTTTTGATTTAAAGGCTTGACTTCGTGCTTATTCAGAAGAGCATTTAGTGCTCTCCCCAATCCCAGACGTTCACATTGCATGTTTGTTTGTAATGGATGCAACCGCGAGATACACTTGTCATAGGCGCCGATACCGTGGGTGCTCCGTCTCTCGGGCACCCACTGAAAACATCGAGCACCCACGTGTGCCAGCTTACAGTCCCGGCTAAATTTACATTAATTTAAAATCAAACATCGCAGTTTATGTTAAATTCAGCATCTCTCATAATGTGGTTGGATATGTTGCTGTCAATTCCCTACTTCATATACTAACCACCAATGAGAGCGTCTCTCGTATGAAAATTCCTGACACTTCCCACCTGAAGAATTAACACAAGGCTTTGTCGGGTCTTCAGCCCAGCATGTTTAAAATGTATATAGCCCTGAATATCATTTTAAAAGTAGTCTGACAAAGCTTATTGTTTTGTCACACAGCTAAACACTGGTACCTCATAGAACGTCTATAACATAGCCTAGGTGGTCGCAACTCACAAAAGTAAAGCAGATAGAAAGAACTCACGCAAATCTAGCCTACAACACGCAGACAGCTTTATGCGCAGGGGAGAGAGCGTGCGCGCGCACTGTGCTTTATGATTGTTGCCTTCTGATGGTATCTTGCTAATTCACTGAACTGCATTAGGTGACACAAATGGTATTGCCTTTATCTTATAACTCCTTGTCTGAGCGACTACCAGGCCTATGGTTTTTAAAAGTCAGATGTTCCCTGACAAAGACATTCGAAAATTAAGAATGTTTATTGACTTGAAAAATACACTAATTTTTGCAAACTCCCTTCATTCAACCCTTGAAGACATCGCGGTCTGGTGCGCTATGTAGATCGTTTCTCGTACCATTTAATTTCTCAGAATTTAGGTCTACTAGGCCTACAATAACGTCATCACCAAATACATCTTTTATTTTTAGTTGATCAACCACAAAGAGTAGCATAGGCCTACTGTGCACAGTGCACTGACGACTGTAGCAGCCCAAGGTAACCAGTTGTTGTAGATGAGAGGCAACCCCTTATTTCAGATAGCCTGGACAACATGTTACCTGGGTGTTGACTACGTTATAAATTAATGGTAGCCTACAATAGTTAATTGATTCACGTAACATATTAGTTGGCTCAAAGAGTAGGGAATGTAATTCTGCGGCATAAAGCAGATGTATTTGTTTATTGTACAGAAAAATAAAAATGGCATGTCAAGCAGTCAATTGACTACATTGCAGTCAAGAAGTAGGGCAAATTAATTTACGAATTTACGGTCATAGTTGTCTAAGCCTCTATAGCGTAGCCTGTTAAAAACGTCGCAGAAGCCTACCCAAGGCTACAGATTAATTCTGAACAGTTATTTCTCTACTGGCTCAATTATCACACCACTGTTTTGATTTGCGTAGTTGCGTTAACCCAACACTGACAATAATGTAGACAGCAAATTTCGATTTCCGTTACCACCGTGTAGTCAAGCCTTAAGCCATACCCAAGTAGCCTAAATCGAGGTAAATCGAGCTTTTTCAGAAGGGGCGGCAGGCAGAGCGATGTACAGTGGCAAAGCCACGCCTCACGCCTCGTAATGCGCAACTGAAGTGGCCGAAAGCGATTTGAAAGCGATGCCCACTGTAGCTCTTTAATGCTTTCAGAGAATGCTAGAGTGACCATATGTTAAGGAGATCTGCTTCTCTCTCTCTCTCTCTCTCTCTCTCTCTCTCTCTCTCTCTCTCTCTCTCTCTCATCCCACTGTCCCATCTTTCCTCCGTCTGTTCAGTACAGTACGCTACACTTAGTACGCTACACCTTTTCTCTCTATCTCTCTTTTTCTCCTTTCCTCTCTTCCCTCGCCTCATTCCACTGTGACCCTGGTGGTCAAAGCAGCTGGGGAGCCCCGTGTAATTCAGCAGGTCAGTGCCCATTGTGTCCCGGCGTAGAGCCGCAGTCGCGACCCCTGTGCCTGGCTCCTCTCGGCGGGGACCGGGCGGCTCAGGTCACTCAGCATTCAGGGCCCCGCTCCGGCAGGCTGCACTGTGCTGCGCTGCGCTGCAGCTGGATTTGTGACAATCAGAGAAAAGCTTGTACTCCTCTGGGATCCAGCATGCCTCTTAAGGTCTAGCAGAGGATCGCAGGAGCGGAGGATGGAGGAGAGTGACGAAAAAACTACTCTCCACACACTCACAGGCACTCACACATATACACACACACACACACACACACACACACACACACACACACACACACACTTACATACTAAAACTCATCACTCTGCTATACATACATGTATACACATTCAGACACACACACACACACACACACTTACATACTAAAACTCATCATTCTGCTATACATACATGTATACACATTCAGACACACACACACACATACATGCACACACACACACACACACACACAAACACAAACGCAAACGCACACGCACACGCACACGCACACACACACACACACACAGAAGGTTTCCTTAATCACTCAAACATAGAGATACACCCCTTTATCACATGCACCCATAGCTAACCTCTTTTCACACTATTAGGTATTAGCCATGATGACTGCCAGTAATAACTCGGCTGGAATGTGATTGGAGGGGAGAGGAGGAAGGGAAGAAGGGATGAGAAATGGAGAGAATAAAATTCTGACGGAGGGACGGAGGAGGTGATGGTGAAATGGAGTGCTACTTTACTGCTGCACCTGACCCCTGCACAGGCTATAGGGAGTGAAGACTTACAGCTGCAGCATGGGCCAGCATGCTGAAGGTCAAATGAAGGACACCCACACACTCAACACCAATTACAGCTTAAACCAACTGTACCTCTACTTTGTGAGTGAGTGTGTGCGTATGTGTGTGTTTGTGTGTGTGTGTGTGTGTTTGTGTGTGTGTGTGTGTGTGTGTGTGTATGTTCTGAGAGATAGAACACTAAGGGAGCAATCTCTAATGCTGGCCTACAAAATGATCTCCGGTTCTGCACCGGCCTACTTGAGTACTCTCTTAAAGGCATACAGTATGCTACCAGCCTGGCACTGCAGCACCCGCATGGCAACCCAAACTAACCTCATCTGGAGTTCTCTAATGGTGAAATGCAACCCAAACTAATCTCACCTGTTACAGTTCTCTAATGGTGGAATGAATGTGATTCTTGAATTTCCCCTTGGGGATCAATAAAGTACCTATCTATCTATCTATCTATCTATCTATCTATCTATCTATCTGATACCAGAACAGGAGCATCCCTCTCTATTTTTTACAAACCTCTTGAAGACCCAGGCCTTCCAAGAGTAGCTCCTCTCCTAACACCAGTAACAACCTAACACACTTAACTTGCATGTAGCATGTAGCTTCTCCATCCTGCCTGTCCCTCTGATCTACATCCCTTGACTTCACTTGACTCTGAACTTCTGTGTCTTACAGTATGTAAGATAGTACTTATTACACTATTGCCTCCTATCACACTGCACCTTGACTGTTCTCTGTTTTTGTAAGACACTTTGGACAACAGAGTTAGCTAAATGAATACATGTACATGCAAATGTGAGGGAGAAGGGCAGTCCCCAGTTAGTTACACATCACTGCAAAACTAGTCTAATTCAGTAAGGAAAGGAGACAAAAACAAACAAGCAAACAAACAACTGTGATGAGCTCATTAATCAGTTTTTTTTTTCTCTAACTCTAGCTCATTTGCTAATCACTGAAATGGAACAGACATCATCCTGGCAGCGTTAACCTGTGGTCTGCACCAGAATCAGACTCCTGTCAAACCCTGTCAGACCTCCTGCACACCTCTCCTGGCAGCCGACCTAGCCCACAATGCAACAGGGTGCTTGGTTTTGTGTGTGTGTGTGTGTGTGTGTGTGTGTGTGTGTGTGAGGGGGTGCTGGGGGGAGGGGGGGGGTTCTGTTTTGGCAGACATCTGGGGCAGAGGATGGGCCTTCCTCATGCAAACCCCACTCACAGCTGTCCCTGCTGATAGCCTGATGCAGGCCAACTCAACGAATCAAATACAAAACCCACAGCCCGGAGAGAAAGAAAGGTAGAAAGAAAGAAAGAAAGAGAGGGGGAATAGAGAATGGGAAAGAAAGAAAGGTTGCTAAGCCAAATTTGCATGTTTTCCATAAGCAGCATATCATGATGACAGCAGTGGGGGAAAAAAGAAAAGACAAATCTGGCTCTGACTATGATAAGAGAAAAGGGAATGACGAGATCTGCTGTGACTACCTCAGAAATGATTATCAAGAAGCAGGATATTCTCATTTGCAGAAAGGAGATAGAGAGAGGGAGAGAGAGATAGAGAGAGAGAGAAAGAGATTGAGAGAGAGAGGAGGGAGAATACAGGGGGAGTAGACGAGGCACAGAGAGGAAGAAAGAAGCCAAGTATTGTAATACAGAGTTCTGTTCCCTGGAGACTACTAAAGTAGGATTCAGCTTGTTACATTGTAACTCTCTTACACACACACACACACACACACACACACACACAGAGAGAGAGAGAGAGAGAGAGACAGAGATATGCACAAATGCAGCGACCAAAGAAAACTTTCTCCGGAAAACAGAGGACAAACACCCCACATACGCATGCTCCTCACTACCACCCCCACCCTTGTTAAAAAAGGCAGAAGAAAAAGCAAAGGGAGCACATTTCTACCTGACCTTAAGTAGCAAAAGGAATCAAATAGCCAGGAGCAGACATTTCCTCTGTTTCTGGCTTTGATGTCGCACCCAATGCATCCTACCCCTTACTCTTTTCCTCTGACAGCATTGTTCAGCCCTTAACAGCATCTTTCTTCCTTTCTTTCTTCTTCTCAGCACCCTCCCCCCTCCCCCTCTTTCTCTCTCACGCACATACTTTGTGGCTTGCAGGGCTACTTTTAAGATGGTTATTTATTTATTTCAGAGGCAACACTTTTGTCATTTGCTGTCTGACAGGACTGGTGGGGGTAGATGCACGTGTGTGTGTATGTGTATGTGTATGTGTGTGTGTATGTGTGTGTGTGTGTGTGTGTGTGAGTGTGTGTGAATGGGGCGAGTTGTGAGAGCACAGGGTTCTTGGGCGGGGTAGGTTAATCCGAGAGACTCACTAGTGACATTTATCTTGTACTAACTCACAATTCCATTGCAAGTGTTGTCCAAGTCTACCTTATTGTCCACTCTCTGTGTCCAGCACATCGCACCACCCATCCCATAAAAAGCATGGTGTGCAAACATCGATTGGACGCTGTAACTTGGTTTCCATGGACGCGAGGAGGGTGGGGGATGGTAGGGTCACAAAATCCACTCCCCTTCTCATGGCGCCCAGCAAAAATGGAATTGATTTGCTCCAGGCGATGTCAACAATACTACCCGCTGCACACACACACACACACACACTTCAACTCCTTACCTCTCCATCCCTCCTTCATGACTGTCCCCCCCCCCCCCCCACATCTCCTTCCTCGGTAATGGATGAGAAGACCTGCGCTTGTGACATTAGGGGTCGGTTCAAGGACACCCGGCGCGCCGTGGCGCAGCGTGTCTGATCTGAGCTCAGCAGGAGCGGCAGGCCTCAAGGCAAGCCTCCCCACCACCACTGCACTGCACCGCTCTCCAGCTAGCACTTAACTCATCTGGATGGGACTAACCACAGGCAGGCCGCTGCTGTGAAGCCGTGCCTAATGGTGTAGAGATCGGCCGTTTTTTCTTTTTTCATCCCCTGCACAGCGGGTACAGATAGCATGCAGACATCCCTGACAAAGGAACAGGGTGGAGCACATTCAAGATTCACATCCCAGCGCTGACTCAAAACAAATGCGTATTGCGTGGAGTGTTGAAAGGGAAAAAAAAAACAACGGGGCGAATGTGAAAATGTACGACTTAACAGTTAATTAGGTCTCGTTACTCATTTAATTTGATCTCATCAACTAATTACTCTGCTGATGAACAGGCAGGAATTTATCAGGCGTGCTGGATCAGCAGCAATGCAGAGGTGACCTGCACCATGTAAACCAACACTATGGCAAGCAAAAGACGACAACAATGCAACATAAAAATAAACAACGTGGGGAGAATAATAAGTCAACATGTGCTTTTGAGGTATTTTTAGGAGGCGGTTCAGCTTCCAGGAGGAAAATAGAGGAGCTGTAAACTTCTGACCTCTGAGCTAAACAAGAATGGATTTGAGAGGGCAGGCAAGTGCAACATTTATTGAACACATTCACTCACAGACACACTCACTCTCTCTCACACACACACACACACACACACACACACACACACACACACACACACACACACAAAGATGAATACACTCACAAAATCAGTGCATACACAATCCAGCACGTAAAATATGTTTATACGACCACATATAAGTACACAACCTGATTTTGACACAATCACACAAAAGTGAAAAAGTACAAACACAAACACACACACACACACACACACCCACACACACACACACACACCCACACATACACACACACACACACACACAAATGGTCTGTGCAGGAAATAGTGCGAGGTTTCTGAGGTAATGGGTTTCTGTCCAGCCCTGGGCTTATAGGCGCTCTCTGGGTCATTGGGGAGCAGGAATTGGCTCCACACTAAGGAGGGTCCAAACCAGCACTGTGCCCTCGGATGGAGCAGGATTTATGGATCCATTTCCACAGGCAGGGAGAGAGAGAGAGAGAGAGAGAGAGGATGGTGGAGGAATGTGGCTGGAGAGGTGACAGGGTTTATTGCCATGGAGAGAGGCTTCTACAGAGCTTGGCTCATTTTTCCAAAGCACGACTACAATGCTCAGGTGGCCATTAAAATGACTGTGAGCAGACATGATAGTGTTTCTTGTAGCATTGTAGATGGGCATAGCACAAGCATGAAAGACTCAGATGTACATAAACAGCACACATTTTTCACTAACACATGCACACACACTCTGTTGCATGCACACACACACACACACACACACACACACACCATAGGAGAAAAGCCACTATACCAACACCAAGCCAATACCAGTGCTAATGCAAAAGTCCTCCAGAGAAGACACCCCGAGAAGCGCTTTAGCGGAGAGAGTGGCCTTGGCGTGCCGTGCCCGCACACACACACACACACACACACACAAACACATGTCTGCTGCCTCGGCAGAAAAAACAGAGGCGGACCCCTGTGGCACGCTGCCCACTTCCAGAGAAGACATCAGGGTGAGAGGGGAGGAGACAGGGAGAAGAGAGAGAGAGGGTGGGGGGGGAGAAGAGAGAGAGTGAGAGGGGAGAAGAGAGAGAGTGAGAGAGAGAGAGGGTGGGGGGGGTAGAATGTAAGCCTGGCGGGCGGCCGCTACCAAAAGCCCCGGGTCTCCACTGCCTCTCCACTTCTCTCCTCTCCTCGCCTGGGTTCTTCCTGACGCAGCGCTTTTTTAACAGGGAAGAGGGGTGACGCTGGTATGCTGGCGGTGGCACCAGAGTCGGAGGTGTTCAATTGGGTTTTTTCCCCACTTTTTTTAGAATCGGCGTGACAAGGATAAATCCACAGGAGGGACGGGTGTCGGATGGCCAGAGTGCGTGCTTTTATATGTGTGTTTGTGTGTGTGTGTGTTTGTGTGTGTGTGTGTGTGTGTGTGAGTGTGTGTGTGTGTGTGTTTGTGTGTGAGAAAATAGCATTCAAAACACAGTATCTTTATGTTATAGACTGCACCGCTCAGCAAGACAGTGTTCGAGTCAGGCCTGTGTTTCTGAAAGCAGCTTAAAGCTCCTCTGCAGATGATTCACTGTTGTGAGATACTGAAGTTACACTCTCTTCTGACTTCCTGCATCCTAGATCATAGACCCCCCCCCCCCCTTACAGGCTCTCTCCTCCACTCACACCCCCTTCTCCACCCCCATCCCCTCCTACTCTTCTGCACTGTTTTTTATTTTGCTCTGTTCTCCATCTAGTTCTCATGAATGTCTGTGTTCTAGCAGGCTGCAGGGTAAGAACCTGGAAGACCACAAGCTCCACTGTGAGATCTCTCTACAGGGTGTTGCCTGCTCTTCCTCCATTTCCTCTCCTCCCCTTCAGTGCTCTATACCCATCTCTTTCTCTGTCTCTCTCCCTTTTACCCTCCCTCTGTCAATCTTTCTTTTGTGCAACTATCTATCTTTCTCTTTGTCTCAGTCTATACACTAATCAAAGCCTAACAGAATGTTCACCCTGACACTTAAATCATTCATGATGGCAACACGCCTGAACCCCCATATATTTCTCTCTCATAAAATACAACTCTTCTTCAGTACAGGCACAATGTACAGATGCACTAACACACACACACACACACACACACACACACACACACACACCCACACACACATACACACACACACACACACACTACATACTTCTCCAATAAAACAAACATGCTCATACTACTAGTCTCTGATGTGTATAAGTGCACAAAGAGAGACTTTGAATTATTGAATTTATCTGTATCAAAACACACAAAGTTGTATTACTAGTAGTATCTGTGTATGTTTGTGTGTGTGTGTGTGTGTGTGTGTGTTGTGTGTGTGTGTGTGTGTGTGTGTTATGGAATCCAGCTAGGAGGGTGATGTGATGACAAACCAACTATTTGTCTCACCCTCTCTTCAAACTCTCTCTCTCTCTCCTCTTCCCTCCACAGTTTCTGTTGTTTTCATTTTTACTCTCCTCTATCCTCCACTCACAAAACCATCTGCTTGTTCGTTCATTAGCTCATTGGTGCACTCACCCGTTTTCTCTTGTCATCCGCCCTTCCCAATTATGTCCATTATTCTCCAGCCAAGCTCACAGCCACGTCAGAGAAAGGCGTCTGTCCGCCTCTCTCTCTCTCTCTCTCTCTCTCTCTCTCTCTCTCTCTCTCTCTCTCTCTCCTCTCTCTCTCTCTCTCTCTCTCTCTCTCTCTCTCTCTCTCTCTCTCTCTCTCTCTATACATCCCTCTCTTCTTTCTCTCTCTCTCTCTCTATACATCCCTCTCTTCTTTCACTTCACAAGGCTGATTATCAGGACTCACAAGCGCTTTCATTCCCAGATAACAGGCCTGCTTGTCTTTTTTCCGTCTCGGAGGGTTGCTGTTAGTAGCCCTGGTGTCCATCAAGCCGACGCTGGGAGAAAAGGTGGGCGCTTCGATAAGGCTGCCCCGCCTAAATCAAGCCTCACTCCCCTCCAAAACGGGTAATTAGCCTTCTGCCCATAGACCGCTGCCGGTGACACGCCCGCCGCTGTCCGTCAATCTGGCAGCGGTCATTGACATCCCCCCGGCAAAAGTCAAGTTTGGTCTTTTGTGATGGAGACAAGCCCATTACAGTCAACCAGCTGGGGATGGGGATGGGGATGGTGTTGCAGGTAGAACAACAATAGACAGACAGAGAGAGAGAGGGAAAGGGAGAGAGAAAGAGAGAGAGAGGGAGGGGAGAAAATGAGAGAAAGGCGAAAGCCAAGTAACACTTTCAGCTCTTCCTTCTGAACACACACACACACACACACCAGTTAGCAGCCCTTGTTATCCCTCATGTGGACCATCAGGTCTGGACAAACCTGACACACACAGCAGAAAAGTGGAAAAGAATAGAATAGACAAAAGGGAGGGAGAATTTTTACATGATGTGTGTGTGTGTGTGTCATGTGTTTCCCACAATTTATAAAGGACGAGTAAAAAAATGTGGGCAGATGTGTCATGTTGTTTTCTGTCGCTGCCAGAGATCCTCAGAGATGTGTGTGTGTGTGTGTGTGTGTGTGTGTGTGTGTGTGTGTGTGAGAGAGTGTGTATAGGGGGGTGACACTCGGAGGGGAAAAATGTAAACACGTCACTTTGGTCTGTTTGATGGCAGCACTGACAAAACCTGTCCGTCTCCCTGACTGTCTGACTGTCCATCTGTTTCCCTCTCAGAGTGTTGCTAGTGATCCAAGACATCAGTGCACGTCAGTTTGTCAAAGCAACACAAGAGAACCCCACCATTGTGCTAGCACTGCTCAACTTGCTGTCTCTCTTTTCCTCCTTGTATTCAACTGTTGAGGGTTGAAAATGAGAGTTGACACTGATATCAACGGACACACGCACACTATTCACACACACACACACACACACACACACACACACACATCGCACAAACCATTTAAATAAAGGGTTATCAGAGTTAAAAAGTGTAATTTATTCAAGATATGTGTAGAGTGGCAAAAACAAGCACAGACTTTTAGTTTGGAATTGTGAGAACTACCTCTCTGGTTCATGGACGCCTGTGCTGTGTCATAGCTGGAAGTAGACTGCTGAAACTGGAGTCAGTGGTGGACCGCACTAATGGAATGGTCAACGGCGTTCTCTGAAGCAGACCTCATTCTAACTCTGCAGAGCCCATTTAATTACTGGACAGTGCTTTATCTTCATGCTGCCTTGAGCTCATATATACATTGCCAACCACCACCCCCACACAAACACACACAAGCACGTAGGCGACTGTACTCGCACAGGTGCATCTGGAAATGAACACAGAGATGTTTAAACATACACTCTAACTCCCTATGCTAATGAGTCTCTGCATCTGTCAACACAATCCTGTAAAAAACCTCATAGTCAAGAAAAGGATTTTTTGTCATGGAACATGGAAGTCCATAGGTTCACAAACACACACACACACACATATACACACACACACACACAAACACACACACTCAGAAGGCATACACAACATTTCACAGTAATTCTCCAGGGTATAAGGGATAAAGGACTGAAACCATTAAATCAAACACTAAGAGAGAGTGTGAGGAAGAGAGAGAGACAGAGGGAGGGATGGGTGAATGGATATGCAGAATGGAAGAGAGGGATGAGGTGTGGAACATCTTTAATAAATAATA
>NC_055979.1:1732697-1760197 GCF_018492685.1 Alosa sapidissima | reverse complement strand
ACATCGGAGTTTGCCCCAGGCATGCTATCAGCCATACTCAGCCCATCACCAGCAAACACACACACACAAACACACACAAACACACACGCACACACACACAAGTGACTACAGTCACCCTGACTGTCACAAATGAGGTTTTAGCCATAAAGCACGCACACACACACACACACACACACACACACACACACACACACACACCACAGAAATGGCTATCAGACAAACATCCTCCAGCTACCCCACTTTCAGAGGACACCCTGCCCCACAAACACACACTGGGGGTCAAGTCTAGTGTTTCCCTAAATCCCCTCCCGTCCTCCCAAAAGCATGAAGACGTGTGAATAGACTCTAAAAATACATATGGATAGCCTGTCCCCTTGGAGAAACCAATTAGAGAGCAGGCCTAAGGAAATCCCTCAGTGCTACGTTTGATTTTCTTTTTAACCGAATGCATCTACATGCACACATTACCATTCGCCTTGTGCTTTTACGAATTCCCCCCCTAGTCTGGTGGCTTTTATTTCAAATGCGTACTCTTTTATTTCAAATGTGTACTCTTTTATTTCAAATGCGTACTCTTTTATTTCAAATGCGTATTCTTTTGAGTATTATTGTGTGGTTCTGGGCCTTCATCCTGTTAACAGCCAAGTGCTGTCAGCACCAAAACGACAGTGACAATTTTCACTGCATGCAGTATGAGTTGAGAATCTTTAAAAACACACTAAGAAAAAAGACTTTAATTTACACAGATCTGGAGCCTTTGGCATAAAGAGTGATCTTTTTTGGATTGTGTCGTCATCCAGTGAAGGTAAATTGCAAGGGCTTGACCCACCACCACCTTGTAAGTGTCAAAAACAGTCAGTGGCAGAAATGACTGTGTAATAGCACCTCCATTACTCTTTTTATAGCCTCTTCCCTTCTTCCATCAATCTGTCTCTGTTTCCAGTTTTGTATTCAAAATGGCCACATTCCATTGTCCTTTTCATTTTTCCTCCTTTTGTATCTTACTCTGTCTTTCTCTCTCTCTCTCTCTCTCTCTCTCTGTCTCTCTCTCTCTCATTTCCTCTGTCTCCCTCTCTACCTTTTATTCACAGCCTACCATCCCTCCTTGTGGAACTTATTATTTTAAACTCTACTGGCAAATTAAATAACTCCTTGGAGTATATGTTTTTCATTGCCTATCATTAATCTCAGTAAATTAGAAAATAGAGCAATGAAGCATTTTAATGACTTTGAATTGGAGCTCCATTTTTCCCCTCTACTCTGAAGCCCACCTCCTCATACTTAAGCCGCCCATGCAGGAAGTCAGGGAGTCAACTACAGGAGAAGCCCATTGTTTAGAAGGGAAAATGGATTAAAAAAAGAAATACTTTCATTTATAAGTGAGGTACTTTTACCAACAAGCTACAGTAGCATCCCCCTTCATACATAATACATAATGAACACAATGAAAATGTATTACCAGCTAACCGTATGCATATACTATGTAACACAGATTATATTTATAACACTGTTGTTGAATTTCCTTGTTGTTGCACTCTTTACAACGTCAATTAACCTTTAGATATTTGCACACCTATGTAGTTCCAATTGTTGGCTGCAATTTGCTTGTATATCATTTGCCAAACTGTGAAGTTTAATGATGCCCTTCATTCTATCTATAGTTTTGGGATCTTCAAAAAGTGTCTGAAGACTTATCTGTTGAACTTGTTACTATCTAATTATTTTTTCCTTGCGGAGTCATGGTTTGTTTATGTTTATGGTTATTGTTATTATTCTGTTAAAGGAGAATTCCGGTGTGATATTGACCTAAAGTGTGTTGAAACATGATACCGAGTGTGAACGTATGTCTCATAGCTCATCTCGGCTTGTACTCGGCCTGCACTCCATAATCTGGCGCTAGTTAGCCGATGCTACCAGCAGGTTTTCAAAGGTGGTGCCTCGGGCATCGGCCTAGCCATGCAAATAAATCACTGTTTTTACACCATTTACGAGGCTCAAAGTAGCTCCACACTTCATTGGTAGACTTCCGAGGGCCCTGACATTTAAAACGAGACACTGAGAACTTTGAAAAAGCACTGGTAGTTTATCTACAAAACGATTTATACAGACAGTACCTTAAGGAAGTTTACCGTTCCCCGCCATCTTGAATTTAGTCACGATAAGTCAGCAACGAGTACAAATGAACAGGTATGATAAGGGATCAGATTCCAAGAATAATTCCGTGGAAATGCATGGATTCCAGTTGCTGCTACTGGTATCATGTTTCAACACACTTTAAGTCAATATAACACCGGAATTCTCTTTTAATTGTATTTAGTTATTATATTATTATTTTTTAGGCCATATGTTCATTTTAATGTTAATGCAATCTTTATTGATTTCATTGTAAGCCACTTTGGACAGAAGCTTCTGCTGAGAAACCATGAATATAAGCAAAAACATAATGAGTGAACTGAGAGAAATGACACTACAACAGGAGAAAAGAGAGAGAGCGAGAGAGAGCGAGAGTGCGAGAGAGAGAGAGAAAGAGAGAAAGAGAGAGAGAGAGAGAGAGCGAGAGAGAGAATTATTCTACTTGTTTATCATTGTCTTCCCACAAATCCTGCCCATTCTGTTTTTAATATTCCGCCCGCCTCTTCTGGGACGATTGTAGTGGCATCTGTTGCCATATTAATTTGTTGTGCCACACACCACACTTTCCACTTAGAAACCTTGACACCTTCCTCCACACCTCCTCCTCCTCCTCCTCTTCCTCTTCAGAGCAGAGGATAATGTTTTAGCGGGAGGGTACTAATGCTGCAGAGGGGGGTCAGATGGCGTGGTTCAAGAGCTTAACGGATGCAATTTTCAGGCCTTGCGAACCTCGCACTTCTGAGCGGAGTCCGGGGCCAAGCGAGTATCTGAAGCCGGCTTTAATGTGTTTCCAGGGCGGCAAATGCAATAAGGCATTCGTTTCGGCTGTGCTAAAAGGTACAGGAAAAGCCTTGTACAGGCCATTACAATTGAATGCCTCTCCTTTTAATACAGCGGGGAGGCTTTGAACATTTGCTGTGCCCGTGTTAACCTGCAAACTTGATTTCCATGAATCAATGAATATGAGGTTTGAAGATGCTATGTGTGAGAGAGAGAAACTCGACTCATGTTTCTGCACACACACACACACACACACACACACACACACACACACATCTGTACTCACATTTATATGCACACACACTCACCACACACCAAACACCCCCCCCCACACACACACACACACACACTTGTCCACACTTATTTATGCATATTAAACTTACAGAGCTCTCCTAAAAATCTCACACATAATGTGAAGAATACACACATACACACAACAGCCATATAATCAATAGCAGCATCCTGCCATTAGCTTGGAATTGCATGATACCATCTATGAAATGAGAGTGGTTGCTCCACCTGCATTCCCATGCCTTCCATATGTTTCTACTGAGCTGTTGGGTGCAGTGGCTGACAGACCCCGACCAGTGGGCTGCGGCTGAAGTGCCCTTGAGCAAGGCACCTAACCCCTCACTGCTCCCCGAGCGCCGCCGTTGAAGCAGGCAGCTCACTGCGCCGGGATTAGTGTGTGCTTCACCTCACTGTGTGTTCACTGTGTGCTGTTTGTGTTTCACTAATCCACCGATTGGGTTAAATGCAGAGACCAAATTTCCCTTACGGGATCAAAAAAGTATATATACTTATACTTATACTGACACAAATACTAACGTATAAACTGAAGCGCATGTGGAAATTAATGTAGCCCAGCCTGAGTGAGAAAGGGAGTGACAAAGAGTTTGCCACTGTGACCAAAGATGAAGGAGTGAGGGGAAGTGAGTTACAGCCAGGCTGCACTGGGTGCACAATTGAAGTACTCTTTTTTGTGAAGCATTAAGATAGTTTTAGAAACGCATGTGCCACTATCACATCTGGTGCAGCCACTTCCATAGATATATTACAGTGGAAGATAATGGCTGCAGAATGCGCTCTGTGAACGGAACGCTTCAGTTCTGTGCCTGGTGTAGCCTGCTTGTTAGTTAGAGGTGGGGGGGGGGGGGGCCTTGAACTCTGTATTCCTACTGACCTCACAATAACCTTCTGATTAGATAAGTTGTTGTCATGGCGATGGCTGTCGGTGGTCATGGCGATGGCTGTCGGTGGACGTGAGTTAACAGGCCACTTTGGACCACTGAGGATGAGCGAGAGACCCATCAGATGAACGTCCCCCTCCCCACTCAACACACACACACACACACACACACACACACACACACAGACACATACACACACGTACACAAACGCACACACACACACACACACACACACACACACACACACCAACCCAATGACAAAAATACAACCATGTGTGACAGACGTATCACCTGTGATGCAAGCATCAGATTTCAACCCTGCCTCATCCCCAATAAAGGGATGATAGCCCTAATCCCACTGCACTGTCCTGCAGACACTGAGAGCCAGGACCTGGCTGGCTTGCTGTGATTATTCACCCAACACCACCTCTGCCCTTCCTCCCAGCTCTGAATGATCAGGACAGTGATTGTTCTGGACAGGGCATCTGTAGCTAGTGCTCCGATGACTCCTTAAAAAAACACTTTAGGGGCCAGGATGGTAACTGAGAGAGTCAGGAAAAGGGGGAAAGTTGCGATTGGAGAAGTGAAATGCAAACACTCCTCAGCCCCTCAGAGTCTGACTCCAAAAGCTCTGGACTTTGTGTCGACTACACAAAGCTTGGCAGAGTCAAATCATTGCCGTGGAGTATTCTGGGCGGGCGGCCATCTTGGGCCACTGTTGCGTGGCTATCCAGCTGTACAGTCTTTCCCCAAGATCTGGCAAAGGAACACTGCATGCAGCACAATAAACGCCCAATCTACTTCCATAGTGGGCTGGATCAGATAGCAGAAAGAACATACATGACAAATGTCCCATTTCTGACTCCTTTGACAAATGAAGGACGTGATTTCACAACTGTTGATTCAAAATAAGGTCAGGTTTTTTTGTTACGTTTTCATTATCGTGATTGTATAGTAGAGGGAGATTATGAAATTCTTTTCATAAAATGTTATTTTTTTCACCTTAAAACAGCCCTCTATTTCTAAATCCTCCATTTACATCAGTGAAGTGGATAGGTGCTTTGGGGTGGAGGAGTATACACTCTAGTCATCATTCAGATCATGTTTCCTGGGCGAGCCTCGAGGTGGAATGTCTGATGGAGACGAGAGCTCCAGGCTCCCAAAACAGGCCGGGACACAGAAACAAATCTCACAGTATTCTACCTGTAATCTCAGCTGACTTTGAAAGGGATAAGGCACAAAGACAAAGTCAGCGAAGAGTTTATGTAAGGGATCCGGGAAAACAGCATGCGATGAAAAAATAATAATAACGGAAGGGGAAGGGAAGGAGGGAGAGAATAAAACCCATTTCAGAATCTGGTCAGCTCTCACAGGTGCAGCACAAGCAGGAGAAAAGGGGGTAGGTGGAGAGTGAGGGAGCTCCCCACCAGGCAGGATACAAACCACACAGCTGCCACACACAACTCCTCACACTGAACACACAAAAGCCTTACACAGTAACACATAGTCTTTGAGTGACACAAAGACCTCACACATACATACAAATACATTTTACTTATACACCATCCATGTGGGCAGCAAAAATCAAAAATGCACACCTATCAACAGTAATCGTCACAAAACTGTCTCTCTCTCTCTCACACACACACACACACACACACACACACACACACACACACACACACACACATAGACACATACACAGACACACACACACACCCACACACACACTGCGCACCCAAACATAATTTTCCCCTCATCTTCCAGCTAACCCCCACGCCATCACAGGCTGTCTCAGAGGCCTCCGAACCTTTGTGTGCCTTAACTAGAATATTCCACCTCTTCTTGAGCCAAGACTCTACGGGCTCTCCGGCTGTCCCATCGCTCTCTCTCTCTCTCTCTCTCTCTCTCTCTCTCTCTCTCTCTCTCTCTCTCTCTCTCTCTCTCTCTCTCTCCGCGGCTCCAGACTATTGACGGAGGGCACCGGCACAATCAGCCCCGGCACACAATGGCCGCCGCCGCTTCTCTGTTTCACCCTGCCTGAGACAGATAACCCCCACACGGCAGCAACAAAAGGAGGCGAGACGCTCCCAGAGGCCGACGTGGGGCTTCAGAGCGTCGGTCTAGGCTTTATCCCTTGCTGCTTAACAATGAGCTGAGAGTTATGGCTATAGACTAAGGCCTGAAGTCTGGGTCTTCTTTGTGTGTCTTTTTCTTCACAGAGACCACAGATGTGTTTGGGGACCTATGTGGGTGTGTGGAGGTGGAAGTGGAAGCTTTACCTTCAATGATTTAAAAGTCTCTCTTTTCTGCTTTGCACAGTCTCACAGAACACTGCTAAACTACTTCTTCTTCTTCTTCTTCTTCTTCTTCTTCTTCTTCTTCTTCTTCTTCTTATTATTATTATTATTATTATTATTGTTAATATTATTGTTGTTGTTGTATTTTAAGAACAGGCCCATAAGGCTAGCCTGGGCCTGTCCCACAGAAAACAGATCCCCAGTGAATGACCAATATAAAATATTAACTGGGGGGATATAAATAAATAAATTATACATGAAATGCAGGAGGTGTTCTATTTTTTAATGGGGGAAGGACTGTGTGCGGTATGCAGAATTTCAATTTGTGAGTTCCTTCACAAATGTCAGGCAACCATAAATAAATAAATAAATAAATGCGTAAGTAAATAAACGTATAAATAAATAAAGGCAAACAGCCCCCCACATCAGTCAGTGGAGGTTTTTCTGATGACAGCGAGGAAGTGTGTGTGTGTG
The DNA here is from genome assembly GCF_018492685.1 of Alosa sapidissima. Taxonomy (NCBI): domain Eukaryota; kingdom Metazoa; phylum Chordata; class Actinopteri; order Clupeiformes; family Clupeidae; genus Alosa; species Alosa sapidissima. The sequence goes on along the minus strand of NC_055979.1, from coordinate 1,753,320 downwards.
TGTGTGTATGTGTGTGTGTGTGTGTGTGTGTGTGTGTGTGTGTGTGTGTGTGTGTGTGTGTATATATGTGTGTGTGTGTGTGTGTGTGCACGCGGTACGATGGGGTTAAAGTAGGGTTAAGCATTTGGGGGATGCGCCTGTGCCTGTGACTCAAGTCCACTGGCCGAGAGACTGCAGCTCCATTGGGCCCTCCCATGGGTGCGTGTCCGCACGTCCTGCTGCACTTAAACATGCCGCCAGCAGATACCTGTGCAAATCCAAACTGATGCTAATGGCCAGCGCTCAGCCTTTCCATCACCATGCTTACGGCAGTGACAGCGGAGCCAGCAGTGGCCTCCACTATGGCTGCCATGTCAGGACAGTCAACGGCAGAAGATGTATTATTGATAACCAGTCCCATAAATTCAGATTACCTTTCCTGATGTGAGCGAGGGTGGTGGTGGTGGTGGTGGAGGTGGGGTGGTGGAGGAGGGAGAGGGAGATGGGGGTGAATGTGCACTTTACTCAATGACAGCATAAGTAATCAGATGAGTGCGGGGTAGAGAGGGTTAGCCCAGGGATGACCTGTCGTCACATGGTCTCTTTCTCTCTCACACACAGGCACACACACACACACACACACATGCACAAACACACACGCATGCACACAAGACTGAGAGTTGAGCTGCATGACTACAGTGGCCATTAGATCCTCTTAGAAGAACGGCTGCATTTAAATGTCACTTCTAAGTAAAGTAGATGCCCATCTTCTGTCACTCCAAAATAAATAAATAAGTGGAGAAATGAGATGCTATTTTTTCAATAGCAGGTGACAAGGAAAGAGGACATGGAAAAAGACTCCCTCCTCTGGGATAAAGGGGCTAATTATTTTCCTTGGCCAAAAAACCAATTATGCTCTCTTAGCTCACTTTAAGCATGTTTTAGCCCTTCTGTCAAATGGGAATTTGAGGTGTTCGAAGAAAAAAAAAACTATCTCTCTCTCTCTCTCTCTCTCTCTCTCTCTCTCTCTCTCTCTCTCTCTCTCTCTCTCTCTCTCTCTCTCTCTCTCTCTCACACACACACACACACACACACACACACACACCAGCCTGTCTCTTACAGTGCAAAGAATCATAATCAAACAAATAAATTTCAATAAAACCAGAAACTTCAACATTTCTTCCCGTGTGTGAATGTATCCCTGCACTGTGATTGGCTAACTGTCTGTTCACATTTATAAACAGCCCTAAAATAAACACGAGCGAGAGAATTAATGTCTACAGAAGAGCCGTGTGCACACAACCAGGTGGATCGACTGTGGGCCTGCGGTCGGATCCAAATCTATCTCATTATCAGTTATCAAGGTAATTAATGAGAGGTGTAAGCTCCTCACAAAAGCTAAAAGGGGAAGGCATTAATGGAGCATTTTAGATATATCATCAAGTAATTAGAAAATGAACTCGCGAGTAAACTCAGGAAGCACAATAATGAATCCCGCTGATTATCAATTTGAAGCCATCTCCTGACTCTCCCCTGGGACATGTTCCACTTCTGTGCTGCGACTCAGACGCCCGTGATTCAGAGTCTCTGAGATGGTGAGTGACAAGACCACAAGAAGTCGAAAAATTATATTTAAAAAAATAAAAATAAAATAAGCACACATTCCTGTCCCTCAAATGGATGGCCCGGAAAGTGATCAAAGCAAGTAGCATCCCTGCAAGAAAGGATCTATTTTCAGGTGAAAGGAGAAGCTATATTAAATGGCAACATCTTGTTTGGAACATGTTTTTGGCAGATGCGATTGTTTCCTCTTGCTAGTTTTTTCTGCCTTAAGTGAGTTTGAGGGGAGAGTATAAATAGCTACAATTCCACCCTCTTCAAGTCCTCTCTCAGTGTCCCTGTGACATGCATATGCGAGATTGTTTGTGTGTGTGTGTGTGTGTGTGTGTGTGTGTGTGTGTGTGTGTGTGTGTTGTGTGTGTGTAATGTACACTTACACAAATGCCTTGCTATGGCATCAGTCCAATGTTTTAACCCACCACTACTCTGTCCTCAACCCAACCAGCTCCCAAGGCCAGCAGAGACAAAACAAACCCTGTTTGAGACATTCAACAAAACTGGTGCAGAAGAGAGTAATTCAAGTTAGTCCTCCAAACACAAAAGAGCCAGATAGGGGTCTCTCTCTCTCTCTCTCTCTCTCTCTCTCTCTCTCTCTCTCTCTCTGAGCGGAAGTGAGTGCGTGTGCAGAGTGTGAGCGTGACTGAAGGCCGATTCTGGCTTGAGTGAGTGCCCTTTACATTCTAACTTTTCTATCTTTTTGTTTGTTTAAATATTTATTTGTTCGATAGTATTGTTTGTTAATTGAATTGAGAGTCTGCTGCCAGCATTAAGCTGGGTAGTATGGCAACTCCTAAATCAAAACTTGATTGTTTAACCAGACGGCATGGCGTTAAAGTGGCGTCTAGTGTTAGTGTGGAAGCGTGTAGTTTAGCGGTGGGTAAAATTGTTGGATACGATAATGTATTGTCGGCATCTAGAATGAACAATGCGATCGTTCTTTTTTTGAGTACAATCGAAAAAGCCTATGAAGTTGTTCAATCTGGAATTGAAATTGATGGTTGGCTTGCCCCTGTTCTTCCACTTAGTAGCCCATCTAAGAAAATCACATTGTCTAACGTGCCACCGTTCTTAAAAGATGAGGTGTTAATCAGAGAACTTTCGAAGTATGGCAAAGTGGTGTCTCAAGTTAAGAAAATACCTGTGGGATGCAAGTCAACTTTGTTGAGCCATATGGTGTCTTTTAGACGCCAGGTGCATATGTTTCTGAAACAGGACTGTGATTTTAGCGCAGTGTTCAAGTTTAATGTTGATGGCTATGATTACACTGTTTATGCAACATCAGACTCAATGAAATGTTTTGGTTGTGGTGGACATGGACATTTGGTTCGTGCTTGCCCAAACAAAAAAGATAATGTTAAAGAACAAACTGATACACCTGCAAATGATTCTGAAATTGGTGAGGTAACTGAGCCATCTGACCCGCCCACTATTACGGCTGGTGGTGCAGAGTCTGTGTCTGTAGTGGTAGAATTACATGTGCCGACACCGGATTTATCAAACGTGGTTGAGAAAGAGAATGTGACCGAAAAAGTGACCGAATCGAACGAAGCCGCTGAAATAAAAAAAACAGCGGAGTCTGAAATAATTTTGGCTGCGCCCGCACAAGCCGATGTGATCATGGATGAGGGCAGTTCTTGTGAACCTGCAGGGGTTACGGAGACTGTAGGCCTAGAGGCTGCAGAGTTGGTTAATGAGAGAACTGGTACACAAGCAGAGGAGGCTGGCTGTGAAACGGTCCGAGAGGAAAATGTTTTCAAAATTCCCAAAAATAAACGAAAGAAATCCTCTAGTAATAAAGCTACAAAACAATGGAAAAAAGACATTGATGTTGAGCTACCAACTACAGATAATGACCATGAGAGCGATGGTTACTCCACTGATTCTAGTTTGTCAAGTTCACAATCACAAGAGCTTTCTCAACCGTTAGTTGTCGTGTACTCCACTCAGGAGATAAGCCATTTTTTACAGACTACCAAATTTGTGCGTAATGTCAAGGTTGAGGATTATTTTTCCAATATACAACAGTTCATTGATGATGCCAAATATCTAATGAGGACAAATGAGGACGGAGGTTTTACTGACCAAGAGATGTTTCGCTTGGTTAAGATTGTGCGCAAGTTGAAAAAAGGAGAACCGATTGGAAATGATGGTGATACTCAGTAAAATATGTATGTTTATTTTCTTTGTCTTTTTCTGGTTACTTTCTTTTTTTGAAATGGGCGAAGTTAGAGTCGCTACTTTGAATTTGAATGGGGCCAGAGACGGGAGGAAAAGAGCAGAATTCTATGAATTAAGCAGACAGAAAAATATTGATGTTTTCCTTGTTCAAGAGACACATAGCGACTTAACTAATGAAGTTGATTGGGTGAAGGAGTGGGATGGGCGTGCCATACTCAGTCACAATACGTCCTTAAGTGGAGGTGTTGCTATCCTCTTTTCAAAGTCGTTTCTTCCATATTCTTATGATGTGGAAGAGGTGGTTAAAGGAAGACTATTGAAAGTAAAAGCAGTTTTTGAAAATGATGTTTTTGTTTTCATTTGTGTTTATGCTCCTACCTTAGCTGCAGAGAGGATGTGTTTTTTGGATAAGCTTGGTGATGTTCTTGGTGCATGTAATAGTACTGATTTTCTTTTTCTGGGTGGTGATTTTAATTGTACTGCTGATATTTTAGATAGAAATCATGTAGAACCTCATGTAGCCTCTCGCAAGCGTCTTATTGAGTTAATTGAAGCATATGAATTGATTGACATATGGAGATCTTTTCACAAAAAACAAAGGCAATATAGTTGGTCTCATTGTCGTGATAATTATTTATCAATGGCAAGACTTGACCAAATGTACTGTTTTAAGCATTTTTTTAGTGCTTTTCGATGTTCCTATATCAGTCCTGTTGGTTTTTCTGACCATTGCATGGCATGTTGTGTACTTATAAAATCTGCGGTTAAACCAAAAAGTGCGTATTGGCATTTTAATAAGATGTTGTTGGACGATCAAACTTTTAGAGAAGCTTTTGCTGTTTTTTGGGAGAGTTTTAAGTTGGAGAAGCCTTTTTTTCCCTCTTTGCAACAATGGTGGGATGTAGCAAAAATTCAAATTAAACATGTATGTCAAAAATATACTTTCAATGTCAGTAGAGACCTAGCTAGATCCATGAAAACTTTAGAAAAGGAGATTGTGGATTTGCAAAATGTGGTTGATAACAAAGGAAATTCAGAACAAATAGAATTGCTTAAAAGTAAAAAAGTGGAATTGGCTGATTTTTGGGGGAAAAAAACACAGGGCGCTTTGATCCGCTCAAGAATACAAAATATATCTGTAATGGATGTTCCGTCTAAGTATTTCTTTAATTTAGAGAAGAAAAATGGAAGAAAAAAGTTAATTCATGCTGTGCGCTCAGAAACAGGAACATTGTTGACTAAGCCAAATGAAATAAGACAACGAGTAAGGAGTTTTTACTCAGAACTTTTTAAAAGTGAATTGGTTGGAAATCAGGAGATTGAACGTGGTTTCCTTCATGACTTGCCAACGCTTTCAAAGGCTTCAGCAAAGATGCTGGATGGAGCTTTATCATTGAAAGAACTCTATACAGCCCTGATGGGTATGGAAAATGGACGTGCTCCTGGCATTGATGGACTGCCAGTTGAGTTTTACAAAGGCTTTTGGTCAGTATTGGGGAAAGATCTCCATGAAGTGCTGAATGACAGTATAGAGAAAGGAATCCTTCCTCTGAGCTGTCGAAGGGCTGTGTTGACACTGTTACCAAAAAAAGGTGACTTGACCGACTTGAAGCATTGGCGCCCAGTGTCTCTCCTGTGCATTGATGTTAAAATGTTTTCCAAAGCACTAGCAACTAGATTGAGAGAAGTGATGGAACAAATAATACATGTTGATCAAACCTACTGTATTCCTGAAAGGTCAATTTTTGACAATATTTTCCTTGTTCGAGATGCAATTGAAGTTTCTAGTAAGTTAAAAAAGAATTTTGGATTTGTTTTCATGGATCAGGAAAAAGCTTTTGACAGAGTTGAGCATAAGTATTTATGGGGGGTGTTAGAGGCTTTTGGGTTCAATTCGGGTTTTATTCATTTAATTAAGGTGCTCTATAATGACATTGAGAGTATAGTGAAAGTTAATGGTGGTTTGTGTCCCCCTTTTAAAGCACTAAGAGGTGTAAGACAAGGTTGTTCATTGTCTGGAATGCTCTATTCCATGGCAATAGAACCTTTGCTTCACAAATTAAGGTGTAAAATGACTGGCTTTTCTCTGTCCAATTGTGAAAAGGTTTTTTGTTTATCAGCATATGCCGATGATTTGGTTGTAGTAGTCAATGATCAAAATGATGTTGATACCTTAAATGATGTTGTGAAGGATTTTGGAGTGATATCATCTGCAAAAGTCAACTGGAAAAAAAGTGATGCTTTTCAGATAGGTGATTGGGTAGATGGACCAGCCAAACTCCCAGAAGGGTTAAATTGGAAAAAAGGGGGTTTCAAATATCTGGGTGTTTTTTTGGGAGATGATAACACTGTACAAAAGAATTGGGATGGAGTCATTGAAAAAGTGAAGGGACGTTTAAAAAAATGGACATGGCTACTACCTCAGATGTCATATAGGGGACGCTGTCTGGTTATCAATAATCTAGTGGCATCCTTTTTGTGGCATCGGCTGGCTGTTTTAGATCCACCATCAGGTCTTTTAATGAAGATCCAGTCAACCCTAATAGATTTCTTCTGGGATAAGTTGCATTGGATCCCTCAGAGTGTTTTGTATTTACCAAAAGAAGAAGGTGGCCAGGGTTTAATCCATTTGCCCAGTAGAGCAGCTGCTTTTAGGCTTCAGTTCATTCAGAGGTTTCTTACTGGGCCAGAAGATCTTGTTTGGAGGCCTGTGGCTTGTGAAATCATGCATAATGTGAGTGGTTTGGGTTTAGACAAATCTTTGTTTTTCCTGGATCCTCATGCAATACATTGTATTGATTTACCTGTTTTTTATAAAGGACTTTTTAAGATCTGGGGTTTATTTAATGTTAGCCGAATGGAAGAGACTGGTTCTTTGCATTGGCTCCTAGAGGAGCCTCTAATCTATGGATCAAGACTGGACATGTCAAAGAATGTAATGCCTGGATTGAACAGTTATTTATGCAGTACTGGACTTACACGTTTGCGTCATTTGGTGGATGTATCAGGCTCTCTTATGGACAGTGCCACACTGGCTGTACGCATGGGAATGAGGTCCTTGCGTATGGTGGAGAAGATGTTGCATTGCTGGAGAACAGAACTAACATCACGTGAGCGCAAAATGATAAAGAATTATGTTGATGGCATTTTGATTCCTGATAGAGAAGACCCTTTTCCTGAATTGTCACTTACACCGAAATTAAATGATTGTAAAGGTATTTTTTTGCCCCCTCCAAAAGAAATAGATTTCAGCGAAGTCAATGGTAAATGTCTTTACAAGACCTGTGTTAAAGTGATAAATAAAGAAAGGCTAGATGGAAAGGTTGACACGCCTTGGCGTTCTACTTTTGGTTTAGTAAGTAATGTTCAACCAGAGTGGAAATCTCTATACAAACCACCATTAACTAAAAGAGCTGGGGACTTACAATGGAGGTTACTGCATGGTATTTTGGCAGTTAACTCTTTTATTTCTGTTTTAAATCAAAATGTAAGCCATGAATGTCCTTTTTGTTTGGAGAGAGAGACTGTTTTTCATGCCTACTCAAATTGTTTCAGACTGCCACCTTTGTTTAAGTTGTTGGCAAAGCTATTAGAGTGTTTTGGAGAGTTTTTCTCTATTCAGACCTTCATATTGGGGTTTAAATATGTTCAGAAAGAACGTTGCAAGTGTGAAATGATTAATTATATCTTTGGGAATGCTAAGATGGCCATTTATATAAGTAGGAAGAATAAGATTGAAAAAGACTCTGACCATGATGTAATTGACATTTTTATTCGCCTGGTGAAATCAAGAGTAAAATTAGAATTTGACTTTTATGAAACAAAAGGTGATTTTAATTCTTTTGAAGAAGAATGGTGCCAAGGTGGAGCAATATGCTCATTGGTCGATAATGAATTATTTTTTTCAGGTTATTTTCTTTGATTTTCAGTTTTTCTAAAAAAAGTGATGGTTTTATGGTAATGTGATCGTGTGTTTTGTAATAAAGAGCTGTTAAAATTCAAAAATTCTCTCTCTCTCTCTCTCTCTCTCTCTCTCTCTCTCTCTCTCTCTCTCTATGTGTGTGTGTATGTGTGTGTGTCATCTCCTCTTTCTCCACCTCTCTCTCACTCTCTCTGCACCTTTACTTCTCTGATTTTAATCAGCAGTTCTTTTTTCAAGCCTCTTCACTTCAGTGCCATCAAAATCCCTGTTGTTCTGAGGGCAGAGAGATAGAGAAAGAGAGTTACTAAGATAGACAGTGATAGAGAGAGAGAGAGAGACAGAGAGAGAGAGAGAACACACAGAGAAAAATGGAAAGAGAATGACAGATGAAGAAAATGAAGGATGCCGACAAGAGAAAGAGGGTGGAGCGCAGACCACGCTTCACCCTGTGAACATGCCCCCTCTCTGTCACGTCAATTTAAACCCTAACAAGGAGAAAATAGAGCGCACACAAAAAACAGCACAAAGGAAGTGATTCGTACAATCAAACCCAAAGATGGGTCTACTTGAGAAAAGATATGTGAGTCAAAGCTCCCCCGAGTCGAACCCCCACCCCATCCCCTCATCCTGTCAAAAAATACTATTGTCCAATTTCCCATTCTAATAATGCTCAGTACATCCTCTATGGAAATCACCATCATTGCTTTCAAAGGACAATCCTGACGAGGTATTAGTTATGATAATAGAGGGAGACAAAGCAAGGTGCTGGCTCACAATCCTCAAATCCAGAAAATGGAGAAGAAGGAAAAAAAGAATCTAGGGTGGTGGTGGTGGTGTGTTTGGGGGAGTGTTAACGACAGTACGTAGGATTGAGGAAAATCTTCTTATAGCCCTTTCACAGAGCGATGTGTCACTGAACAAAGTTCCTCTGTCAGTGTGTGCTGAATCAGATGGTGTAGCCCCGTCTCACACACCCCTCCACCTCCTTCCCATTCTCCACCCATCCAATGCCAGCCCTCTAAATTCGTAGCACATACTCTGAGGCCTACGGACTTCCTCTGTTCGAGCTTGGTCGGGGGCCGGCTGGGGTGTGGCCAAACGTGGACTATTGACTGAGTCTGAAGAGGCTTACTGAATGGGGGTCATCTCATATCCCCCCTGCTGTTCCATGGCAGGCAGCCCGATGCAAAACATCCACTCACCCACCCATCCCACGTCTTCCATATCCTCCAACCCCCCCGCTGAATCCTGTTATCAAGGCCTGGTCTGTGATTAAACCAACAGGATTGACGCTAACATCAGGGATCGTGGTTCATCGCTCGAACTCCTATCAGACGAGATGCGGAGCCTGGCTCCAAAAAATTGATACGAACAGAAGCATAGCATTTAGCAGTGGAAGTGGGCTGATTGCGAGGCAGTCCTAATGAAGAGCAACACAACAACAACGCTGCTACCACGCACAACACGCCTCTGATGTCACCCTCTTAGGAGCACTATAGGACGATGAAAAGGGAACGAAGATGAGACGGTTGCAAAAACAAACAAAAGCTCCTCTTTTAATTATCAAGCAGCCAAACTGAAAACTCCAAAAAAAAAGAGTTGGAAAAAAATACAGCAAATTTGACAGCACCGTACCCTGTGGAATAACTCCCCACTGTTACTTAAAACATTTAGTGGCAATAATTGAAATCCTCGCCTTGTTTCATCGTTGGGTAATTTTTGCAACTTGCAGCAGCATACAGTAAACAAGCTTCACAAAGTGGGTTATTGGCACTCTAAATGCAAGACATGTACTGCAGGCAAGCAGCCATATGCGTGTTTGTATGCAAAAAATATGTCATCGGCAGGGCAAAGATGCAGCCCTGGAGCGGCCATCTTCAGCTCAGGTGACACATTACGCAATTCAACTGAAAAGCATGGTACACTCAGGAATTACATAGCTTGCACATCATTAAATAAGCCCACAGTAAAGTGTGTGTTTGTGTGTTTGTGTGTGTGTGTGTTTGTGTGTGTGTGTGTGTGTGTGTGTGTGTGTGTGTGTGTGTGTGTGTGTGTGTGTGTGTGTGTGTGTGTGTGTGTGTGTGTGTGTGGTTGTGTGTATGTGTGTGTCTGCTTATGTGTGCACATGTGATTGTAGTGTAGAGAAAAGAAGCTTGATCACATCATGGCAAAAGATCAGCTCTGTAGCTATATTGCCCAGGCTTTCAGTAAAGGGCAGAACAGACATTTCAAACCAGCCTTTTTTCCTCCATTGCTGTTCGTCAGCCAATGACAGCACTGCCCTACTGTAAGGATGAAAGGACTAGGAACAAGGAGAGAGAAAATAATGAAGAGAGAAGGAAGAGGGGAAAAGGGAGGGGAAAACATACTCCTACGCAACTCCTTTGTTTCATCACAGTGACAAAGAGGGCTGAAGCAAAATATTAATAAGCTTGTGCAATTATGTTACATTCTTTATTCCTGGAGACATGATTTGAATTTATTGCTGAAAATAGGAGAAAACTAAGACATGTGGAGAGGGGTTGTGAGAGAAATACTGAGAAAAAGACAGCGAGAGAGAATGAGAGAGAGAGAGAGAGAGAACAGAAGAGACATATAAATGATATCACAACTACATTAGTGGTAAGGACAGCGGGCTTGTGTTGGAATCTCCCTAAAGCCTACAGCTGCACTGCACTATCACAGTCGGAATGGATTTCATCAATACAATTTAGTGGCAGAGCTAAGAGGGGCTGATGCAGAAAAATGTGTGTGTGTGTGTATGTGTGTGTGTGTGTGTGTGTATGTGTATGTGTGTGTGTGTGTGTGTGTGTGTGTGTATGTGTGTGTGTGTGTGTGTGTGTGTGTTTGGGGAGGGGGGGTAAGAAGGAGACGACAGAAGAAGATAGAAAACAAAACAGAAAAACAAAGTGACATTTCTTAAAGGGAAACTTGGCAGGATTTCCGCCTCTGCTGGAAAAATTGTGCATTATGCTATTTCAAACTGTGGAAAAAGGTAACGATAAAGCACATGGATTTGTTTACAAGCTAGCAAACGGTTAGCATAAGTTTGGCAGACAATGTATATGTTACAAGGTAAGAAACACGATTTAAAACGAGTTTCTTGTTTCTCACTTCTCTTTCCGGGACGGTAGTCGCAATGTTGCAAGGTTGGTTTTCCGCCTGGGGACGCTAGGGGCAGCGGGAAAAGTCACCATTTTCACCGGAACAGGTCATTTAACCATCCAAATGATTTCTAAACGGGTTTATTAAGTTGAAATAGTTGCCAAGTTCCCCTTTAATATCCACTCAGCAAAACCCCAAGGAAACCACAGAGCTTTGCGCCAAACTCTTGATGAACTAAAACGACACATGCCAACCGAAGGGTATTATTCTTATTATCATTAAGTCCCAGACAGACATAGAATATTCAAATGGGTTTTGATCAATAAAACAAAATGGATTAAGGATTAAGTAGGCCACAGTGTTTTGACCTTTTCTGATCTCTACCAGAAAAATCACACAGCATGGAATAAAATCTAACCCCCTGGTGTCACTGTTTCTTAAGGGCCAGTTGTGGTTAAAGACAGTGGACAGACTGTACAAACAGTCTCACCATCCACCATTCAAAATGTGGATATTTTTGTATCCTATTTTAGACAGCACTGGTTTTCTGTGGAGCAGTCAATGAAAAGTTGAGTCGTGTAAAGGTTGCGCTTGGTGACTGGCGACCCATCTGTCATTCAGGGAAGAGACTAACCCAGTCAACATTGACACTGACATCTCCCGATTATCCAGCCCCAACAAAACAATAAATCCCTCATCTGTGATTGGCTGAAACCACTGACACACCATGATCATTCATTCTCAATGTGCGCACTTGAGTCATCTGAAAAATTCCATGTGCTCCACGGTCTCTCGTTTGCATCAGCCAGGCGATGGCCAGTGCAGGGCATAGCACAGACAGCTATGGGCATCTTTTGTGGGCCTATCAGTGGTCATTTAAGCATTTAATTGCCAGAAATGTAACTGAACACACATACAAAACATGTGGCTTAATCACTGTGCTCAGCTCATAGTACGTAATGCCTGCGTAAAGGGAGTTCTAGTTGATAACTCCCACAAGCCTCAGCTACGTTCGCCACATGACAGCGTTAAGTCTCTTGTTATTAAATAGTTTCTTTTCTTGCTTCACATTTTATCATTCTCTTCTCATTCCTTCGAGATCGATACATCATCTCTCCTCTCCGCATACACCTCTTTTAAATCTGACACACCCATCAGGTGAATTTATTTGTGGTGGTGAGAGCGTGAATCAGTGGCGCTGGCCTTGTGTGAATAATACTATTGACGCACCGGTCAGAGGCTGCGGGAAATTGATTTATTTATTTGTGCGTAACCATTTAGTTACAACTCGTCGTGGTCAGCCGTCTTAAGTGTATTTTCCCCCTCTCTCTCTCTCTCTCTCTCTCTCTCTCTCCCTTTCTTCTTCTTCTCCTTTTTCCCCTTCTCCCTCCCCCTTTGCAATCATTCTCTGTGTCGCGGTATGATATCGATCCCTGGTATGACACCGTGTCCACGCCGAGTCAGCATCAAACACGGCTCAGTTGGTTTTATGTTACCGCTGTTTACAAACACGCCGGCCGCCAGCCTCACTTTCACGCAGCCCCTATGACGGATGGACACCCACATGAATGGACACACACACAGCCACCCAAACCACCCCTCCTGCCTAAAAAATTAAAAGAGGAGACTACTAACTAATAAATTAACATTACTAAAGGACAACTGGTGAATATTTTTGCTCGATAGTATAATGACTGACTATACTGTAATAGTAAATAGTATCTGTATTTTGTAGAAGTACTCACAGTGTTCAATCATTCAGTGTATTGTAGTATATTTGTAAGACAAATGTATGTGCACATGCAAAAGCACACAAACACAAGCATAGATTCACAGGGTTGGATCACCCTATTTCACCCATCACATAACTCAGACAAACAGCCTCTAAATCATACACACACACACACACACACACACACACACACACACACACACACACACACACACACACTGTGAATGGAAACACTGACAAATGGAAAAGTATACAGCACGAAAAAACACTTATTATCATGTACTTTAGACACATACTGTACGTATGCCAAGCGCAGTTCACAGGGCATTGACAGTATGCCGTGAAAAGCATTTTTGGGAACAGACCAATTTACAGCTCTCTTGTGTTCATCACACCTGAAATTGTATATACAGACGCAAGAAACGAATTCTTAATGTTACTTGATAAATCATCCTAGCGCAGTGCCTATTGTTCGCATTGAGAATGCCAGAGGATGTCTTTATGATGTGAGTGGATGTTTTCTGGCCCAGGCCCCAGTTGCTTTAGAGTACTGTTGCTCCAGCTAAGCTGCCACTGCTTTTTAGAATGTGTTTATGGATTTATGCTTCCCTCGACAGTGTCCAATCAATCTCTGACATGCAACATCCTCTGTCCCTTAAAGCTTGAAGGCTGACATCTTCAAAGGCCATGCAGGCTGTCTCCTTGGCCTCCTCCCTGACCCGCCTGTTTGTCCACATAATCACATCGGTACAGATCGTTACGATACGAGACACCCGGCACATCAAGGCTTGCTCCTCCAGGATCCGAGGTCCTGTTTGTGTCCCGGCCCCACCCGACCGGACGGCGGCGCTTGCCCCGTTTGCTTTTGACCGGCCCTGAATCACCATGTGTGGGGGATCTCTCTCTCTCCCTCTCTCTCCCTCTCTCTCTCTCTCTGTGGAGTCTAGCCCGGTGGGCATAAATAACCTCCAGCGTAGCTCACGCCTGGCTCAATAACCATTAGATTGTGCGCTTTAGACATCAGGACTGCCTGATGGGGCATTAAATCCTCCAACGGACCATCTTACCAACCCACCCCCCCCCCCCTTCCGCGACATCACCGCAACCAATAAAATGATTAGATTCAAGTGGATGGCGTTTTTTAGACGGAACGATACTATGATGGACAGAGGTCCTACCCGCCCCCACACACCTCCACACTTTGGATGTAGGAATGACCAGCCAAGGTTGCAACAGGGAAGTTGCGTGTGGGTTATATTTTCTGGGTTGTCCCTCCATTATGAAATGTGTGGGGTGTGGGGGGGGGGGGGGGGGGGGGGGTGGGTGATGGAGAGGGGGTGGCAGTGAAGCAATTCGCTCATGCTCCTCGCGCCATGGGCGGCAGTGCCGGCAACGTCTGCACTTTGTCTCCGCATGAGACGACGGAAGAAAAATGACCGCCTGAACATGGAGGCCATTTCTTTATGCAAATCAGTGGGCTGTTGACAAGCCCGAGTTCATACTTCACTCATTACCAGCTTGTATGTGCACTCGGGGGTGATTAATGCAGCGGGTGAGGCCAAGCCAAGCACTGGAATATTTCACAAGGAGGAGGGGAGGGGTGGGCATCGCTCATGTTCCGCTTGGAGAGTAATCAATAGGAACATGTCGCCAGCCTCAGTCTTCACCAGAGCTGCACTGATATAGAAACACACACTGATGCACATACAGTACAAAACATAAAAACACATGATCTCAGAATGGGAAATAAAACCATTGTGCGGTCCATGTGTGTAATGATGAACACTCACAAAGCCAAGGCAAATGCACAGTACACACACACACACACACACACACACACACACACACACACACACACACACACACACAGATATTTCTACAACACTAGTTTAGCTGCAGTATGAATGAATGCAGCACTGACTTCATGGCTGGATGAGTTCTTTGATTTGAGCGGCCAGCACAGAGGCCAGGGAGTAGCCAGAGCTGATTAAGAGAACAGTCCAATTTAATCCCCTCTCCCTCTCTGTCAAATTCAAATTCAAATTCAAATGGTGCTTTATTGGCATGACAAATATGACCCTCTCTCTCTGTCTCTGTCTCTTTTTCTCCCTCTCTCACACACACAGACATACCCCTGATAATTGGCCAAAGAAATGTAATTAAAACACGTAAACCTCCCATGGGCCTCACTACATGACATGCACTCGACATGAGACCCTACACAATTTACCTGACCTCTGACCAAAATGGCAGGCAGATCGATCTCTCTCTCTCTCTCTCTCTCTCTCTCTCTCTCTCTCTCTCTCTCTCTCTCTCTCTCTCTCTCTCTCTCTCTCTCTCTCTCTCTCTCTCGCATGTCTGGCACACACACACGCACGCGTCCACAGTGATCAGTTTCCAGGACAACCAAACATACTTGTAGTGTATGCCCATTTCACCTATTCAACTACGCACTCTCTCTCTCTCTCTAAACACACACACACACACACACACACACACACACACACACTCATACGTGCGCACATGCACACACCTGCATACTAACTACATTTCCCTGTGGTCTGCCTGCTTTCTTAGAAAACATATGAATAAAACATATTAATAAATTAACAGTTTTTTTTTTCTGTGGAACATTCCATAGCATTTGATTTTTTGACGGTGTCTTGTTGATTAATAGTAGTTACAAAAACATCATTGAAATGTTGTTTTGGATTAAATAAATGGATGAAATAAAAAGTGAAGGTGAAGTGAAACATCAATGCCACATACTGCACATGTGCATGCACTCCATATGGGATATGAGGGACATGTCATTCTGCTGCTTTCTCCTTCTCCTCATCCCTCTCTCCACAAATCACATGTAATGACTTTAATTATGCATCGCCCACTGGCATTCAAACACAAAAAGGCTTTTCTGAAGGAAAAAAAATAAGAATAAATAAATAAAGTGACAACAAGTAAGACTGCAGTCACTCCAACATGAGTGACTGGCCACACCCATAGGAAAGATAACAAATATGTAAAAAGGCCTATCTGAAACGCATCAGGTGAGGGGGGGTGGGGGGGGGGCAATCTCCCAGCCAAGGCATTATCATGCCACAAAGCGTTGGCATCTGGGGCTCTCTGATGGACAGAGTGGCACAATGCCTAACCCAGGGTGGGTGAACTGCAGCCATGCTTTGATTCATCCGTGCCAATCATCCTGTGAGGAGCGGTGTGTGCGCAGTGTGCAGGGAGCGTGGGCGTCACACCCCCCCGGGGCCTCTCCAGCCGCTCTTCCTGCCCTGGTTGGCACGGAACTTGGCTGGCACAAGAGTGAGGAGGGTGTCTTGGCATGTGCTGGCACTGCCATGGCCCCACGACTACACAGAACTGCCATCCCGATAAGTGGCTTTGAAACAGGGGCAGCATTACACACACACACAATGAAACAACCAAACAGACATCAAACTGCTGAAGCGGTTTTGACATGAACATGCTGTTCCACATTTCAGCAGTGGAGGTAAACCATAATTGGTTAATCAAACCATCCAGCAAAACAAAATCAAACCATCTGCAATTGTACTGGGTCAAATCCTCTGACTCACCCACGGCGTTGGATCTGAATAGAGGTTTGAAACAATCTGTTCCCATAAACAATATGACTTATTTTGTCATATGGAAAAACTCACTGCAGCGCTGATCTGAGACGCCAGGAGCAGGGGGGGCAATTTAGATGTTGTTGAGGAGAGGCTGCCCCAAGTGTGTAGAGCTATTAGTAGCAGCAGGTGGCTTTCTCTCCTCTGGGTATATGTACATGTGCACACACAAACACCCCCACCCCACCCACACACACACACACACACACACACACACACACACACACACACACACACACACACACACACACACACACACACACACACACACATTTACACACACTCTTCCATACTCACAGGTTGCAATTAGATTTCATCAGACTCACATCGCAGGGCAAAAGGGACCGTCACTATCAGATCTTGACTGGCGCTGCGTGAGTGGCCTGACCTTTGACCCCGGTGGGGCTGCCGAGCCACACACTTGAAAGCCAGCTGACGCCCCACCTCGTCTTCACGTGGGACTGACATTTTGAAATTAATCCACTCAAAGACATCCAAAAGATCAGATCGCCTTCAAACAGAACGGCCACGCACCCCCCTTTATTTTGGGGGTGCCTTGTTGGCACAGGGAGAAAACGTGCCTCACCAAAAGGTGGGACTCCATCCAGAGAGGCCAAGAGAACACACACACACACATACACTAACACTCTGTCACACACACACACACACACACACACACACACACACACACACACATAAAACCAGTGCCACTTTCCATAAATACTTGAAGAGTGTGGATCAGGAAGGTGCCAACACACACGGTGCGTAGCCATGTTCCCTGGCACCAATCCATGCTTCTAATTAGGGAAGCTCTGGCTTGAGCAAGGCAATATGCACCTACGTAGACTTTAAAAGCCTCTTTCATTATTCATGGACAAACTGCACTAAAATGGGAGAATTGGCAACTCTTGCGCTTAACCCTTTGTGGTAAGCAAACACTCTGAATGTTGCTGTAACGAGTTCCTTTAGCTCGGGTTTACTCCGGTAATTGTGAACAGATGTGGCATCACGTGGCAAGGCAGTGTCAGAGGAAGAGGACCTGTTTGAAATGGTGTTTTATTAAGCTAAGTGAGTTGATGGCCCCTACAAGCCAACCCCACTGCCACACATCCATCCACCCACCCACCCTGGTTGATGATGGAATGATGGAAGGCTTTTCTTCATCATCAACAACAACAAACACAACCATATGCTGGACCTTTCATGAGCATTCAAGTCCACATTTCTTTCAGAGACAGTTCCACCCATTGTTGACCTCAGCACTCCCACACATGTCCCACATTTCCTTATGAATAATTCCCTGTGCTGAACTGTCTATTGCATGTGCATTACATTAAATGGAAGGCATCCTCCCACTACCCCCCCCCCCCCCCCCCCCCCCCCCTCCTGCATTCCTCTACAGACTGTTGGAGCGCACCTTGGGAATCGGCCCAGTGATCATGGTGTTGAGCAACAAAAACAAACATTCTTAGATTAATGTTTTTAATCGGAGGAATGCATAAAACAAAAGATTTGTTCAGTCCAGAAGCGAATGTCCTGTGGTCTCTGGGGACATCTTTCATTTCTTATGTATTCATGTTTGAGTTCCGTCCTGTCCCTCGACTAGAGGCTCCGCTGGGGCAGGTCCTCAGCGGTCCCGTCTGAAGCTCGGCCCTCATGGGGAGTGCAGGGTCTGAGAGACGTTCTGAACAACTGAATAAAAGACACAGGTCCCGTGGCGTGCCCCACGAGAATGCCAAGCGTCCCTTTGATGGAAGGTCAGCCAGTGAGGTGACACTTCTTAAAACAGAGCAACTGCTCCGCTTCGGAGATTGACGAAAAATAGTCTGTAAAAATAGAGCCGATTCAAAAAGCTGGCGAGCAAGCGATTGAAGGCACGTTCATTAGGCTATTCAAATCTCAGTGGAAAACACTCAGTTTTCCAGTGTGTGTGTGTGTATTTCTCATCTCATCTGCATTTGTCAAAATAAATAAAAACGCTTCTCTCATAATAATTAGAGCCAGGCTTTGCCGACAAGCTGCCTCGTAAGCATCTCGTCATCGCTCAACATTCTACAAAAAACGTTTGCGAAAAATCTTCTGCTCGCCTGTTCATATCGTTACAGAGGCCTTTCTGTCACCGTCTGCCCTTTTTCCCTTTTTTTCAAACATTCCTCTCGCTAACCGTCGCACAGAGACTCTCCGATGACTGATCAAGTGAGTACCCAGCGCAGGCGCTGCTGCTGGCCAGCGCTCAAACGCTGAGCCAATCACGCCGGCAGCCCTGACAAGCCTGACACCTCTCCTACCCCCAACACCCCTACCCCTCCCTCCTTTATCGTTTCACACGTGCTGACAGATGAAGGAGCGAGACGCCTCAGCCGTTTCGAGGACGCGCCGGGAGAAATGTAAACTTTGAAAGAGCTGAAAGACTGCCGACAGCTGGATGTGGCTCCCATGCAATTCTGAGTGACAGTGTTTTTCGGCACGCCTGCTCTCTCCCTCCCCTCCCCTCCCTCAGACCCCCCCCCCCCCTCGCCCAGACGACGCCCAGGAATACTAAACAGCCAAACAGTTTATTACGTTTGATCCACTACTTATATCTCACACGGTGGGGCTGGAGCAACTCCCAGAGGTAGACATGAGAGAGAAAGAGAGATGGAGAGAGAAATGGAGAGAGACAGAGACAGAGACAGAGAGGAAGGAGGGAGGAATGGAGAGAGAGAGATGGAGAAAAGACCCTTCAACTGCTGCTATCACACACTCAATCATCAATTCAAATGAGGCCCAGAAGAAAAGAAGGAGCAGGTGATAGGAGGAAAATGAAAAGCAAAAGAAGAGAAAGGCAAATGAAGTCACTCTCACTTTACATGTGCTAAAATGTGTATATTTGTCTCTGTGTCACTTTCTCTCTCTCTCTCTCTGTGTGTGTGTGTGTGTGTGTGTGTGTGTGTGTGTGTGTGTGTGTGTGTGTGTGTGTGAACATGTGTGCGCCCGTGTATCTGTGTGTGGATGCTTGCCCAGATAGGGAGCCAGATGACGGATCGAATTAGAGGCCCAAGATGACACATCTCACAATACCAGACAGTCTCAATAAGTCACCAGTCATAACTTCATTAGACCAAAGCCTCTGGGCCAACCACTTGGACTCAAGCTGATCTTCTCTCTCTCTCTCTCTCTCTCTCTCTCTCTCTCTCTCCTCTCTCTCTCTCTCTCTCTCTCTCTCTTTCTTCATCTTTCTCCCTCTAACTCACCAGGGAGTGACACTTTTGAACTGGCTCTATTGGAAAACAACACCTTTAATGAACCTCTCACCCCATACTACGAGTGATATTCTGTTTGGTGTTGCTGATGTTGTTATTCTTTAGGAAATGACTGATCCATGTTGTCTTTATGAAATAGAATGGGCACAAGTGAATTGCAGGTATTCTTGTTTTTTCCCCTAAGTACAGACTATGTTTATGGTTTGGTTTATTTATTTATTTCTTGTCTTTGTTTGGCACATTTGACACCTGTCGACAAAGGTGGAGAGAATCTGCATGTGTCACTTCTGTGAGAGGCATGTGCTGGCACCCCTGGGGTGGACTGAGGAGGCGGGGGGGGGGGGTAGTCTAACTGCCACCCCGGTCCTGATGGACCCCCCGCTGCTCTCGGCAGGAGACGGAGAAACAGCCCTTCGCTCTGCTGGAGAGCTTCCCTCTGAATCGGAGAGCTCTTTAATGAAGAGCAAAACCTCCCGTCAATGATCCCACAACAACAACAACAATGAAGTAAATAAATAAACTGCACAGTGGATAATGCTCCAGGTAGAAAAAGAGACAAGGGGACATACAGCCAAAAATAAATTAACTAAAAGTCAGGTTAATATACAGTATTGGATGTGGTATATGGTCTGTTAAAATAAACAGTAATAACAAAGAGAAGATGGGGAGATCATGGGATCTGAGAAGTGATGTGACATGATGCACACTTGCCAGGGCCAGATCTTTTCTGGAGTCGGAAGCTTTCAGTGCTTTAGGGAGACCAACTTTTTATGAGCACAGGTGAGAGTGTTGGATGACATTACTACCAGAGATTCTGCATGGCACAGTTAACTGAAACTAATGGCATAATGTGTTTAGCTCAAGGAATTAGCACACTTAAGCCCCCATGCGGAGCAGCTGAATGGATGCAGAGCACAGAATGCAGGAATGGAACGGAAAGACTTTGTGATACGGTCACACTGCCCTCAGAATTCCACTTGCTCAACTTGAAATAACAAATCTAAATATTTTCACTAAAACAAAACAAAACGACTCCAGACAAACCCTCTGGGCATATTGCTATTTACTTAGCATCACAATTGTAAGTTTTAACTGGGAAGGTGAAATCATCAGAATGGCCTTCGAAACAGCACATTGCAAAAGTTGAGTGAAGATAGATCACTATTGTGACTCACCAATTTGAGAAGATGCATATTGATTTGCTGTC
>NC_055979.1:1722697-1725197 GCF_018492685.1 Alosa sapidissima | reverse complement strand
TTACGGAGCTGAGAGATGCAGGAGTTTGTGAATGTAGATGAGATGCATTTCCAGGCCTGCCCCCCACTACCACCCCACCCTGACAACCCCTCCTTCCCCACCTCCCCCTCCTCCGCATTGTCTTGTAACCGGGATGAAGGGATGGCTGGAGAAAAAGTGAATAAAGAATGAACGAATACCCGCTGAGCATGCCTCTGCTAAACGGAGGAGAAAAAAAGAAGAACAGCTATGCTGTAATGGTAAGGGAGGGGGAAGAGAGTGAAAGAGAGAGAGAGAGAGAGAGATGAGATGTGGAAAAAGTAAAAATAAATACAGATAAAAAGAACAGCCAGTTCAAACAAATAAACAACCAAACAAACAAAAAACATATTTCACCATGAATTAGTAAATCACATCAGCTCAGCTTCCCTGCACTGGCTCACGTGCCCTTATCATGGACAGATTCCAGTGACAGTGACCTATATCCTCCGTCTGCAGCCGGGGTCATTTCCATTCTGCACTGAGGGGGAGGTCAAAACCAGGTCTCCTCTCCTTTCATGAACTGCTACTGAGATGGTGAGGCTCGTTATGGAGAAGTTCTGAGCCAGTTGTTTCCCTCCTAATGCTGCACACTACCAATCAGTGGTCAAGGGGCAGGGCACCGAGAGAGTGCTTTCGCCTTGGAACTTCTAGGCTCTCGTCTAGAAAGATGAGATGTCTTCAAGTTCAGCTCAGTACAGAGTGAGGCCATTCACTTTTGAGTCTCTTCAGGCCACAAGGTATAGAGGAGGCTAGTGTTTGGTCATTAATGGAGAGCACTTGCATGAGTACACACACACACACACACACACACACATGCACTCAAAGCCCAGCGCCAAGGTCAGAGTTAAGACTAAACACACAGATGAATCAATGAATGAAGAGGCAATAGCTCTTGCCTCCCACACACAGCACTGAAGAGCCTCAAGGAGAAAAGGAGAGAAAGAAAGCAAGAGAGGGAGCATGAGAGAAGATAGAAGACTAGGATAGAGGGAGAGGGAGAGAGAACAAGAGAGGGAGAGGGAGAGGTACAGAGAGAACAAGAGAGCTGGGTGGTGGGTAGTGGGGGTGGAGGGGGTGTGTTTTGGAAAAAAAAATTGGGAATAAATCAAATCCCTGATGGCTAATTCTTCAAATGGGAAATCAACTTCAAAGTGTTATTTCATCCGTGCGCTGCGGCGGTGGCGGAGGTGGTGGGTGAGGGTGCGGATACGAGGCCCGGCGCGCAGAGACGAGACGAGACGAGACGAGACGAGCGGAGCTGGAGCACAGCGCAGCGCTACGCTCGGCCCCTGAGCAGCGGCGGCGCCGGGGTCAATACGCTGATAAAAAGCAGCTAATGATGCCTTCAAAGAGCGCCCAGGCCCACGGAGCCGGACCACAAGAGACTCGCGCCTCTCCTCTCCTCTCCTTTCTTCTCCTCCTCATCCTCTCTTCCCTTGCTTTCTTTTGCCTCTTCTTCTCTTGCCCTTTGCTTCAGCGCTGTCCCCTCCCTCAGGAAATGGGGGCAGTGGGGAGTGTGTGTGTGTGTGTGGGAGGGGGTTTAGTGTTAGAATTCTGACCCCCCACCACCCCCCCTCCCCTCATCCAGTCTTGTATTTATTCAATCAACCCCCTCTGCACCTTGGCTAATCCCGCTATTTCTTAATTCAATATTCCTCCCTGATCCCTTTAGGAAGAGCTGTCGGCTCCGTCGCGCCAGAACAGTGGCTGACACATTCCACCAGGCGCGTCTCAAGAACAGGAGCCAAAACACTCAGGAAGGAAAGCGCACCATTGGCTCTTAAGTGTATCATAGCTCCACTGCAGGTAAACACACACCTCACTTTACAAGTGTGTCACTCTAATTAAATCCTCACAGGCAAACTGTTTATATTTAAATCTGTTTGAATGATTGTCTTCGGTGACAGCTTGTTGACATTTCCACTCTACAGGTGATACAAAATGACTCCTCTCCATTCCCTCCCCCCGGAACAACATGGTGATTAGCTGGAGTTGTTTATTTGTGAATGGCAAGCTTGAGCAATAGGACCAGCAAGATCAGTACATTGGATTGGACAGTACAATTATTAAAGCTACACACTGTAGCTTTAACTACACTCCCCCACCCCCTTCCCAGTGCACCATGTCCAAATGGCTATCTCTCCATCCTCCTGGTGGAGGTGAGCTGATGTCCACCCGAGCACACCATAGAAGTCCAGCCTCAGCTCTCTCTCCCGCTGACATGTCATTGGACTTGCAGATTTATGCAAATGAGGATGCTCCTCGCTGCTCTGCTGTTTAGCTTGATCGCGCTTGCCCGCTCCTGATTCGCCGATGAGAAAGCATCTGATTTGCATATGTGTTGCCCAGCTAAGCATGCACAGAAAAGGCACAGAGGAGACTGCCCAGTGGCCTGACCCCACACGTGTGCACATGCACAAATGCTGGGTGTGTCACAGATGATAAACGGACAACACTGATAGCTTATAAACACATACAC